>NW_013668517.1:12978-22902 GCF_000517525.1 Limulus polyphemus | reverse complement strand
GCCCATCACACAACCTGTCATTCCGGTACAAAGAAAACTGCAGAAGGGTGACTGTATCGGCAGGTTTCAGAAATGTTTCCTGTAAGGAGAGACACGCGGGATGATAGGAGTCAATCAGGGACTTAATGTTATCAAGATTAAAACGAAAACCTCGATAGTTCCACTGTATCAAAGTGGCCATTTTTATGTATGTTTAGGAGAACAGGGTGGAGACCCCTTCGGTTAACAACCACGCCATTTTTCTTTACTAGATGGAGGACGATCGACCTCCATGGATCCTGCCCTTGAATGAGCGGGCAGATCTCCGTCATCAGAGTGAGAATCCAATGACTGAGGACGTGATCGATTAATCGTCCTGCATTTAGGGGCCAAAGAAGGACTCGCACGGACACCAGTGACTGGTGCCCAAGGAGGTTGACCCAGGCAGCCACTGGAAGGAACAGTGGGGACAGAGATTGGAGTAGCTGTAGATCTATTGACTCTAATATCCATGGAGGGCAGAAGACCCCACACATGGCATGAAAAAGACTCAGATAGAGGCACAGAAAGGTCCGTCTGCACTCCCACTGTAGCAGTGGAGCGTAGTGCAGAGGCATATGTCTGAGATGTAAGAGGGAACAATAGCTTCCGAGCCTCAGGATAAGAGATGTTGTTAAGAGTCTTCAAACGCTGTACCTCTTTCCCCTCCACCCACTTAGGGCAAGACTTAAAGTAGGAGGGGTGGGAACTGCTACAATTAACACAGTGAGGGTCCATTTTGCACTCATAGGTGTCATGGTCCTTGCCACCACAACAAGCACACATCACAGAACCACGACAAGATGTCTTTGAGTGACCGAACCGCTGACACTGAAAACATCGGAGAGGGTTGGGAATATAGGGCCATACCTTACAGTTCAAATAACCTGCCTTAATGGCAGAGGTGGACATAGTGATGAAAATGTCAAAGTCAAAACTGAGGTCGGCACTATAATTCCATCTTCATGAGTGGAGATCCTTCGAACTGCCGAAACTCCTTGGTTGAAGAAACCAGCAAGGATCTCCGACTCGGGGATAGATTTCAAGTCCTTCTCAACGATAACTCCTCTTGAGGAGTTCAAGGAAGTGTGGGGAGTAACCTCAATGGGTATATCCCCAATGGCCTTTGAATTCAAGAGAAGTTCACTGTGCTTAACTGTGGAAGTTTCTACTAAGATGTCTCCAGAATGGAGCTTCTTAACTGACTTTGGAGAACCAGCAAGCCTCTCCAAGCCCTTCTGAATAAAAAAAGGGAGACATTTGCCCTAAAGATTTATCAGACAGTGAATGCAGGATCAAAAAGCGAGGTACAGGTGTACTTTGTGATGGAGACTGCTGTTCAGAGTCTTCTAGGCATGGTCATTTACCAATTTGCAGATTTTTAACATTTTTTTTATTTGGAATGGGGGATCCATAATTAAAGAGAGAGGTTCAGTGCCCACTGACCCCACCCACCATGGAGTCCTAAGAGGGGACGCACTACAATGTCAAACAAGGACACTGTAGCAACGCCAGGTTTCCTGAGCACTATACCCAAACACCAGTATCAGACACAATGTCCACAACACCTGTTGAGAACGCCCAACACTGGTACTCAGTTGACCTTAGCCCCAGTGGACCAGCCGATTGACCCTAGGGGGGCCACCCCAAGGCCACCTATCTACAGGAATTCAAGGCCAAAGTGGTGTGTTGCAGTGCCCCAGACACCACTCAACCACCAGGATCCTCTCCTCCCCTTCACGGGTCACCACGCACGGCAAACACGTGGGTGGATGTTTAGATCCCAGAGAAAGTAACTGAAAATACAGAACCTTCCCTGGGAGGTCCCCTCACCACGTACAGGAATCCACGTTGAGGGGCAAGTCTATGATCTGGACATCATAGAAAAAAATAAAATTAAAATAAATTAATATAACAATACTAGCATCTAATTTATATATTTGCATGCTAGAGGAGTTTAGTACTAGCCAAGGTACAGGCTCTTCTTCTTCCAATTGTGGAGGCTCATTGCAATATGTTTGTAAGGTAGATTTGCAATGTACCTTATTCCCAAACCAATAACAACATGAAGACAAATGGTTGACAGTATTCACTTTTACTTTATTATTATTATTAATTAATGTGTAATGTGTTTTTATTATTATTCCAATTTTAAACACAAGGTACCAATGTATACAAGATGATTTGAATAGTATTACTTCTACAGCTTTTATACACTTGATAAATTTGGAAATGGCTCTTCTCTTTCCAATTACCTTTACAGAGTTCTTATAGCAATAATGACAAATTCAATTTCATCTTCCTAGCATCTTTCATTTACACATACTTTTGCAATTGCTCCCTTTTCTATAATTTTACCATCTTCTCTCTAGTCTTTTGGTTTACCAGTGTAACTCTGTTCCCTTAGTCTACATACTATTTTATTGAAGATATCATTCAGAAATCTTAAGAGGTTGCCCAAAGACTGTGTCTTGTCAATTAAGATGGTCTACCTTCTCTTTAAATGATATGCTGTTATGGCCTGGAAGTCTCTTAAAGGTTATTCTCATCTTTGGATAAAACCTGTTTCTCATTTTGTAATGAGGTCTGGAAAGACTGTCAGGAGTATTGTCCTGCCACTATCTTTACTGTTACTGGTCAAACAAACAAGTCCTCATATGATTCATATACTGCTTTACATGAGCTTATCACTCAGTTTTGGTTGCTGACCATTCAAACACTAAACGTCTATCTCTTTGCACAGCTCCTAACCATGTAGTCATGTCTTTCCTGATTGAGCCATCTATTGCTATGATCAATGTTGGTCTCTGCTCATACATCCATTACAATGATTTTGATTGTTTTGACCAGTCCTGACCTTTCCCTCCACATCTTCCAGCCATTCTTCATTGTGTTTAACTTACTTCCCTCTGCCTAAACATATCCAATACTCTTGATTTTTACAGTGGACATATCTTTTCTATATCTTTCTTGGCCTCACTAATCCATGTCTTGCAAACTGACTGATTTCAGTTTCTGTATCACTGCACTGTCTGCCCTCCCTCTCATCAGATTAAGATCTGTGTAAGATCTGGTAGCCAATACCCAGAAGCAGGGATGCTTGTGACAAGCCAGAGCTGATTTAAAAAATTTCTGATCTCCATTTGCTAAATTTCCACTGACAGTGTCTGGTACTAGAATAGCCAATATCTATAGTAAAAGAAGGTCCAATACTCCCAGCCTTTAACTTCATTGCCAAAATGCCCATTATCTACTAATTGTAGGCATCTTCAACATCAACTAGCTCAACAGTGCAGTGCTGTGATCTCTGCATACATTGCTAGATACTGTGTATGACTTCCTCAACAGTTGAGGTAGTGAATATTAAACTATTATTAAACATAATGAATGAATAATTTTTTTGTTTTAAAATTTTCATTTAATTGTTATGAAATTCCAGCTGTATCTATTGCAATTTTATATCTAACCAAAAATATATTCATGTATAGAAAACAATTTTGGCTTAACATAAAGCATATAAATCCACCAACGTCACATGCTTAAATTATATTTTACTGAAAACCAATGTTACTGTATAAACAAACTATTCTTATTACTGTTATAATAAACTGTGTAATTACAGCCAGTGTTTACTAAATATATCTTAAATTACTGTGTGTTTCTTTGAAATGTTTGTTGAATTTTGTGCAAAGCTACTCAAGCTACCTGCTTTAGCCGAACCTAATTTAGAAGTGATAGAGTAGAGGAAAAGCAACTAGTCAACACAACCCACTATCAACTCTTGGGTTACTCTGTACCAGAAAATTGTGGGATTGATCATCACATTATAATGTACCCATGGCTAAAAGGGCATATTTGGTAGTAGGATTGGAACCCAAGACTCAGAGATTGTGAGATGAGTGCACCTGCCTGCAGGCTATGCCAGGACCCTTTGAAGTGACCCTACATTCTTGAAATTACTTTTCCATGTCTTATTTTATTCACAGTTTGTCAAATTTAGTAATATAAATATTTTAACTTAAAATAAAAAAAATGAAGCAAAAGAATAAAATTGTCTAGTGTGCTTTGAGCAATAGTGAGGATTTTCTGTCACCATATGGGTGCTATATACATCCATTGAAATTTCTTCAATTTCTGCATTTGTCCAAAGAGACAAACACGTTCAAGCCTGAAGTTTGTATTACAGAAATCAGGGAAAATGAGATGTAGAGCTGGTAAATTTAATCAATTAATCAATATAGTAATTACTATGAATGAGCTGCAACTACATTGATTAGTGTCACATAAAGTAATCAATTCACATAAATTCCAATAAGTTATTCATCAAAATTATGATTAAATTGACTGTTACAAAAATAATCAGCTAATAAAAATTAATGTTTTCAAATATTACTTTATTATTCCAACTACCCAAGTAACTGAACTGTTGCCAACAATCTTACTCACCATGTCTCATTATGGTAAAGCTACAATGATGATCTGCCATTGTCACTAATTTTTAACTGCTGACTAGAGGGAAGGCAACTGTCTGGCAGCATCTCCAACAACCTTCTTTTTTTGCTTGTATGTATCATAGTTGAAGGAACACTGTACTAATCAGTTAATGGGTCTAATGATTAGTTGATTACCAAAACACCAATAATCATCCATCTATAGTGAGCTGCATGTGATAGGATGGAAATTACTTTGTTCTGTCTGCAGCAAGGCTTTAGACTGAGTTCAAGAAAAGATTGGATGACTAGGTGAGAAGTAAGAGGTGGTTAGAGTTGGAAGCTGGAAGGGACATCCTTAAAATTTTATGAAATTTGTGAAAGATCACATTGTCAACCATTAAAGAGTAGAAAGAGAGAACATGATGGAAGCAAAGTGAAAGTTAACAGTGACTGGTGTGCTTGTATGGCAAAATTAAAATCAAACATACAGAGAAAAGAGAAAAATAAACTTAAAAATAAAGGTTTTGCATATTAATAATTTTGCATATTAAAACAGTTAGTGTTTGTAATATAATGTAGACTTGTATATAGGAGTTACAAAATATGAAGTTTTGTAAGTAAAAAATAACAACATAGCTTTAAATCGAGGAAAAAACGGACTTTATAAATAATAATTAAGGAATGAAAATCTCAGAATGTGATATGTATGTTATAATCAAATAACATCAAGATATCCTCAATAAAAAAACAAACATTATCATCATAGAAATCTTATGATTTGTACCACAAAAAATCTATTATACAATGTAAAGCAATTTCTCAAAGTACTATAAGGTACTCACTTATATTTCTTTTTTTTATTATTAAAATTAAATCTTGGTGATTTCAAGCAGAATCTTCTTCGATAAGCCTGCAGATATATAAGTGTTCTGTACAGACCGGTATTTGAAATTTCTTTTGTCACAACAGCTGACCACATCTAGTAACACTCAAAATCAGAAGCAAACTCCTCTATGTCTAACTGGTGTCTTTTGCATTGGTGTTCATGATGACTCAACCTACAAACTATAAAGAACTTTTTTTTTTCTCACTTTAACATGAAAGTTTCATTAAAATAAAGTAAGCAAGCAACATTTTGTGGCTATACTGACACATTCACAGCTATTATAATCTGAATTATATAATTATTATAAACTCTGAAAAACAAATCCAAAATAAGTAATTTGGTGTGGCTTTTATTATTAATAAAAAAGCAAAAAGTCTGTGAAATTTCTCCAAATCCAAATGACTAATCATGATATAAAACAAGTTCATATTCAACAATCAGTCTTGTTATATCTAATACATAAACACTTTTATGTATTTAGTTTCTTGTAAGTAATATTTCAAATAATGACAGTGAGTTTGACAAATATGTCCAAAAAACCTCCAGTACTAGTTATCAATTATTGAGTAAGAACACATTAACTCTAACATACAAGTCCTTTCTTTCATGCTTATCTTTCAACCATATCTATGTTAATCAGAATAGTGGATGAAATTACTAGAACTCTGAAACTCAGTATAATAGTTAGTAAGTTTAAGCTTTGGAGCCTATAGATCCAGACCTGTGATTTGCCAAAATTATTTCTCTGTCAGTTATAAATTAACAAAATGGCTTAGCTGATGATGAGTTGTGTGCTATTTGTTTAATCTTAACATTTATTAGATATGAATGCATTCATTTATTTTACAAATATCAGGGCAATGTGACAGAAAGGGCTATTTAGCCCAATGAAATCACACCTTACTTAAATAACCAAATAAAATAGCAAAAACAAATTGAATAAACAGATGCATTTTATGTCCATGTACAGTACTTACTAAAGGACATGCCAAACCATCATGAAAGGCATTCCACAAGCTAGGAAATTATAATGCTAACCAAAAAAAAATTCAATGATATTTAACCAAAGTTTAATGA
This sequence comes from Limulus polyphemus, assembly GCF_000517525.1. NCBI lineage: Eukaryota > Metazoa > Arthropoda > Merostomata > Xiphosura > Limulidae > Limulus > Limulus polyphemus. The sequence goes on along the minus strand of NW_013668517.1, from coordinate 16,488 downwards.
AGTTAAAATATCAATAATATATCCACCAAGTAATCACACTAACCATTTAAAAAATAGTATACCTAACATAAAAATAATTCTCCCTAACAACAAGCTTTAACCAGGGCTTTCAAATTAAATTTATTACTCATAATACTTAATTTCAAGTGCACTTTTCTAACTTTTTCATTCTATCATTCAATTAAACATTAATAGGGAGATTATTCAAGAGTATTAAACAATCAGTCTGAGTTTAAACTTCAATTAATTCAATTATCAATGTCAGTATTTTTCACATAATAACGTAAGCTTAAAAAATAGTTAAATAGTATAGTAAAACTTCAGTGGTCTCATCACAGAATTGGAGCAATGAGGGCAAATCTAATTTATTGATATTAGTTATTATTCAACTTGTTCAAAAGAACTGTGTTAAGACCCACCATTGTTCTTGATATTTTTAGGCTTTAACAAAAATTAGAACAAATGGAAGTCTGGGTTACTGTTAATAGTGTTATTACAAGATATTTTGCAAGTTAAAGTTTTATAACCTAAAAGTCTAAACTAACCGAAAGTCTATTATTAGTAAATTAGGCTAATAATAATATTGGCTAGTTACTAGTGCTACTAAAAAAATAATAATTTTATAATAAATTAAAAATAATTTCGCATGCTACAAACTACTAGTACTACTATCTGTCTCAGTAATATCAATAGTACTAGTAATAGTGCAGTAAATATCAGTAGAGATGCAAATATTTTTTCTTTTCTTTTGCTTCCAAATACAACTATACTATAGATAACTAAAGTATGATAAAATATAACATTATTAAGTCTTAATGTCATCAAAACATTATTTTGAACTCACTGTTATTTACGTCAGTAACACTGTACTGGCATCATACTAAATTATTATCACTGTTTCAGCGATCTCTTATAAACATTTTGCACACTTTAATTAATACTAGAAATAAACGATCTAATAACACCAAAATGTTGTTTCTATTTAATTAGACACTCAACGTTTCGCTTTAGAAATTTTTCATGAACGTTTACTAAAACATAAACCAAAATGTTTGAACTACTCACTAGAGTGCGTACAGCTACAAAGAATCCACCCAATCAGAACATCGCTCAAGCTTTTCTGCCATACCTTGTAAAAGCACAAGTATTATAATTTGATAGCAAGGAAACACATCGATTTGATGCTATGTGGTGATTTGCCTGTGGCGAAGAGCATGTATTATCATACAGAAAACTAGATCCGACTCGCAATCTGAGGGTCGCGGGTTCGAATCCCCGTCACACCAAACATTCTCGCTCTTTCAGCCATGGGGGCGTTATAAAGTTACGGCCAATCCCACTACTCGTTGGTAAAAGAGTAGCTCAAGTGTTGGCGGTGGGTAGTGATGACTAGCTGCCTTCCCTCTAGTCTTACACTGCTAAATTAGGGACGGCTAGCGCAGATAGCCCTCATGTAGCTTTGCGCAAAATTCAAAACAAACAAACAAACTTTTCACAGCCCTCTCGTAAAGGCTTGGCATTGCCTGGTAGCTAGAGTACTCGAGTCACAATCTACGGATCGCAGAATCGAAACCCAGCAGTTATCTTTCAATGATGAGGACGATACGATGGTAAGGTCAATCTCGCTAATTGTTGGTACACAGTAGCCCAAGAGATGGCGTTGGGTGGTGTTGAATAGTTCTCTTCCCTCTAGTTCATTTTAAAATTATGGATGGCTAGCTCAGATAGCCATCGAGTAGCTTTGCGCGGAAATAATAATAAAAAACAACTATACTTTCTTGTCCCACAAGAATACAAATAAGGGGTAAAAAACACTTAGTATACTTATATACTATATTAACAAAGTACTTTAAATTATAACACTAAATATAATGCTCCCCTTCTGATATATGAAGAGAATAGTTTGTTTCCCTCCTTTATAAACATTGTTTAAATTAAATGAAATAATCTGAAGAAGCTATGTCTGCACTATGTAATTTGTTTTGTTGTTTTTCTGGATTTGTATTAATTATGTGGCATATGACAAAAGGATAGTAACTCTAATTGCTTGAGGTACATTTAGAATCAAATTGGGGGGGGGGGGGTATTTATAACTCAAATCCTGCAATTTTCATTTGAAACATATAGTGAAAGTAAAATAAGACGTTTTTCTAAACACAAATAGTAAAATTTACTTCTATTGTTATTACATATAGTATAACTTAAAATATATTATGTAATTGTTTATATTCTGTGAATTATATAAATATAAATGTTTCTCAAAATAATAGTCTTTATTATAGTTCCCCCTTTTAGAAGCAGTGAAGTTCTCAAGTAAGTTCCTCAGCTTTCACTATCTTTAGGAGGGAGCAGTAATTCTGTAAGCAATTAAGCAGTTATGGCACTTCTTAATGTGTATGGCAAAGAGAGAAAGAAGCTATTGTTGTTTTTGTTGGTTGCACATGATCATTTAGCTAACTGTAGTACAGAATGTAGATCTTGGTCTTTTTGATACTACATTACTGGGATTTATTGCTATATTTAAGGCTAAGTTTGTCCCTCGTACTACATACTGTTACGTTTCTGCTCGTTTGATAATTTCCTTAATTTCCGGTATAAATTCTCTCTAAAGAACTTCAGCGATACAAGTCCTTTCTTAATTAAAACTAGTTTATTCTTTCTCGATGCAACTTTGTAATACACAGAATTTCCACAGTCACCTTAAACTTAACAACCTTTATAACACACGCTATAAATCACAGTGGTTCACACACTTTACTTACAGTGCCTACTGTTCGCTTGACTCAATTATCTATATCTTCAGTCTATCTGCATATCTATCTATCGCTGGCTTTATTTGCCGGGCTTATATACTTAAAAACAGGGCGCCTAGCAAACACTCGGACAATCGCGAGGTTCCTCGATAAGTCATGATCCTTCTAGAAACTCCAGCGCGCATGCTCCCAGTGTCGCGTGACTTCCGCTGTCGTAACGCTACCCCTTCCTTAGCATTGTTCGTCCCGAACAATAGCCACTTACATTAAATCAGACTGTGGGTGAACTTTCTCGTTATAACTGTTTGCCAGGTCGTCACTTTCCCATCTGCAGTTTCCATTCTCCGGACAATAATACCATCTTCAAGCTTCAATTGGTCCTATTGTTCTTTGTCATAGGGCTTAAGGTAGACACCTTTCTGAGACAACACTCCTCCAATTCCGACATTACCAGCATCACAATCCAAGATGTACTGTAGTGAGGGATTTGGAAGCTTTAAAAGTGGAGCTGAGGCCAATCTTTCTTTCAATGTCTTGAAATCATGCTGGCAAGAAACTGTCCATTCAAACTTCTGGCCTTTTTGTCAAATCATGTAGTGGAGCAGCTATAGTTGCAAAGCCCTTCACAAACTTCCGGTAATAGGTACAGAGTCCCAAGAAACTTCTTAACTCTCCCACATTGTCTAGTGTTGGCCAATCACGCACTGCTTTCTCCTTGTCAGGATCAGTTTGCACACCATGCTCACTTACAGTGTGA
>NW_013668517.1:11396-12055 GCF_000517525.1 Limulus polyphemus | reverse complement strand
GATATTAAATCAGAGCATGAAGCCACAAGATACACTCTAGCAAAGTTGATGCTTGGTCGGGAACTTCGTTTGCCAGTGGATCTGTTAACAGGACGCCCACCTTATGAAGAGTTGCCTGAGAATGTTTCAGAGTTTGTGAAAGTGTTATCGGAAAGGATGGATGATATTCACCATCAAGTGCGTTCAAACTTGAAAACATCTGCTGATTCGATGAAGTTATCTTATGATAAGAGATCTACTGAAGTCAGCTTTGAACCAGGAGACAAGGTGTGGTTGTATAATCCCAGGAAGACCAAAGGGAAGTCTCCTAAATTGTCTTCTCCATGGGAAGGCCCATATGACATAGTGGATCTTCTCTCAGACGTGACTTTCCGGATAAAATGTGGTCGGCGAGGTAAGCCAAAAGTGGTGCATATCAACAGGCTTTGGCGTTATCACAGTCCAGGACATTTCAGTTGGGACGAAGTGAACAACAGAACAAATGACGCTGCTCAAGATGTGTCACCTGAAAAACCAACGTCGAAGAAGAAACTCTACTCAGTTTTGAGAAGGGAAACGGTGAAGCTCTTGATGAAGCTACTACCACTTTTTACTACCACATTTCCTGATGAAGCAGATGAACCCCACGGGAAGCAGAAGCCAATGAGACGGAGACCAAT
>NW_013668517.1:10708-11375 GCF_000517525.1 Limulus polyphemus | reverse complement strand
AGTGGGTACGAATCTTTTTCGGTTATACTGTTAAGAGCCCTGAAGTCCACACAGCAACATAAAGTCCCATCCTTCTTCTGGACTAACACGACGGGAGCTGACCAGGGGTTGTCTGATTTCTCGACTATCCCTTCTTTAATTGGGCCATCCATGACCTACTCCATCTCTCGTCGCTTTGCTGGAGCTATTCTTCTAGGAGGGGTCTTTATTGGACGATGATTACCTGTGTTTATTCTGTGCTCCACAAGGTCTGTGCAGCCAAGATCATGATCTCCTTTTGAAAAGACTTCTGCATAATTCGCCAAGAGTTCTCTAGCCTGTGATGATGACAAATGGACTATGCTATTGTTATAGAGGTCAGTTAAATGTTCTGGGAGAGGATGTCCTTTCTTTATGGTCGTATTTCTTGCCTTAACATTGACTAACTCTATCTCCTATTACACACACCCAACAATGCCCCTTCCTTAAGTGTCTGCTTACATTTAGAGAAATTGGCCACTGTTATGGGTACTACGTGATGACCTACCACAAGTGACCTTACAATCTTCATGTCGACTGACCTTGATGGGTTTTCCACTGCTTCCACAAGCATCGGGCTTCCTTGGGGATGTTTTTTTATTCTACCCCAAATTATCTTCTCTGACATAGGGGGTATTGTAGTTGACTT
>NW_013668517.1:0-9708 GCF_000517525.1 Limulus polyphemus | reverse complement strand
TAAACCAGTTTTACTTAAGAAAGACTTGTGTCGCTAAAGTTTCGTCGGAACGAATTTACGGAAAAGTAACTAACGAACGGAAACGTAACACTATGATGTTTCGAGCTAACGCTTTTCGTCATATCGTACAGCTTACGATCTTTAAAGTATTTCAGTCATTAAATGTTCTAAAATTTTCTGGGGGACATGCCCCCAGACCCCCTCTAGAAATGGCAATGTGGCAATGGCCTGACCACCAAAAAATTGCTTCCTACGGTAGTGATTACTGTGTTTGAGTAAGGTCTTTTTCTTTTGTTATGGATGTTATTATGTTACACAATAACTAAACCTGCATTTATAAATGTTAAATGATGTCTTGTTGTCATGATTTTTTCTGTTTTCCTCAGTTTAGACAACGCTTGCCTACAAAACATACAGCCACCTGTTTCATTTGTCAGGAAAGTGGTTAAGCCATACAACAATACACTTCTGAAGTAACAAGAGCTCTTGTAAGTTAAATTCCCAACAAAATAAAAATACCCTAGCGAAACCCCAAATTTAAACAAAAATTAATGTTAAGCAAAATATACTTGAATTTCACCCACTTACTCTACTTTTGAGTTTTGACGTGTGATTTCAGTCATTTCGAAAACGGGAGCCCCCTAACTCAAGTTAAACAAAGAAAAATATATGAGGTAAGGCCAACGTCTAACACTGCGCGAGAGCTCTGGAAGCTCTCGCGAAAACGAATATTTAACTCTATGGAACTTCAGCAGGCAATTACAGGCCTCTGCTGAATAAATTAAGAGAATACTGAAAATATGCACAATCCTACACACAAAAGTATGTAGTACGAGGGACGAACTTAGCCTTAAATATAACAATAAATCCCAGTAATTTAGTATCAACAAGACCAAGATCTGCACTTTGTACTACAGTTAGCTAAATGGTCATGTACAACCATTTACCAACATAAACAGATTCTTTCTCCCTTTGCCATACACATTAAGAAGTGCCATAGCTACTTAACTGCTAACACAATTACTGCTTCCTCCTACAGATTTACAATGCTAAGATGTGGGGTTCGATTCCCTACAATGGACACAACCGATAGCCCAATGCGGCTTTTCTCTAAAACAAACAGACAAATAAACTACCTCTTACTTATTTCTCAAGTTCACATACAACTTTTCAAAAGTTTTTGCATATAAATGTATATAGATTTAACATTGTGGTCAAGGAAGTAATTAACTTCCTTTACTTCCAGTTTTCTACTGTTCCGACTCATTCACCTATGGCATTACATTTGTCGTCTTGTGGGAAAGATTTCTGTAAAAGTTGAACATGCTAGGTGTGAAAATAGCCAGCAATGATTACCACTGGCAGGTTAGATGATATCTTGAGGATGCAACCTCCCTTAGTTTTCAATGAGTATACTCAACTGTGACATGAATACTGCACATTTCCTGGGAAAGAATATTATTTTTGTCTCATGTATATAATGCCAGGTTTTCTCAGTGTGAGACAGATTTTCTTCACATACATCTCCTGTAAGGCACATAAATACATTAATTATTTCTTATGTTTGGTGTTCAGTAAAAATCATTTCATTGCATTGTGTCAAGACTATTTCTCTGCTAAACTCAGTCAAAAGTAAGATAACTCCGATTTACTGTATGATAAATTTCCTGATCAAAACTCCTGGTATTCTGTATATCCTACCCAATTACTCCGAGGTAAATTATTGTACCTGAAAATACCACATTATCAACCATTAGTGAGTCAACTCTAGCTTAGTTGTTAAAACAACCACTTGTAATATGAATGGTCTTGTAAACTTTGTGCATGCATGTTGAAAAAGATGTGGAAATTTTCTTAATGTGCAAGAGGTGCTCCAGTGTACTATAGACACAGTTTAGTACATTTTTGCTGTATGCTACAATGGTAGACTGACACACAAAGTTTATTGTTTTTTGTCTGAAAAGCATGCTACACTTGCTCAAACATTGATCTTTTTGAGTATGGGTGTTGTATTTGTCTGTACTTATGGACATTTGGCTATCTGGCTTTCAATTGAAATGATCATCAGCAAGGTAACAAGAGACAAAGGGATAAAAACAGGCAAAAAGCTAGTGTCATAGCTATGTACCATACTTGAGAACGAACATACAACTTACAGAACATTTGAAATTTCTAGTTGAGAACTGTGCTAACTATGTGAAGTCAACATGGATGATGGAGATATGAATTCAGGAAACTGTTCAGGTAGTTTGCTAATGTTTTCATGGGACAAGATAGCCAACTGGATCAGTTAACAATTACAAATTATCACATAGATACATGTGAAACATGTCAAATAAAAAACACCACACAGATTTCCACAGAGCACCAGGGATATCGAAAGCATTGAAATCTAGTGAATGTTGAAGGATGGAATTACACAAGCTTCAGGGATTGATTAGCCATGTCTAGCGGCTGCTTATCAGATGGAAGAAAGAAATACGATTATATGTAGACACACATAATTGTCTTTCATATATCATGCACAAATAAATGTCTAGATGTTTTGGAAGGTGTTTGGTGATTCAACACTATATCTGACTTATGGTTACTGTTAAGGTGAAGTGGACGATTGAAGTAGACCATAGACTGCTTTCAACACTCGGGAAATACTTTAAGAATTTTACATCATTTCATCTGGTCAGTATAAAGTACCCACTACTTTTGAGAGGCTGATGAAATTTACACAAAGCACTGTAATGGGAGAGATGACTCATCTATATAAATGAGGATCATATACTTGTCTTTTACCACATATTTCAAGCTACAGGTGAGAACCTAATGATAGTATTCTAACACATCAAGGATGCAGACATAAAATTCAAACCTGGAAAGTGCACACTTATGTGTGTAAAAGTGGAATTTCATAGTCATATAATTGGTAGAAATAAAGTATCTATTCGCAATCTGAGGGTCGCGGGTTCGAATCCCAGTCCCACCAAACATGCTCGTCCTTTCCAAGAGGGAAGGCTGTCAAATGGGTTGCATCCTTGACGTAAGAAACAGCTTTAGAAACGATGGCAGAGCAAGATCTGCCATCGGCTCAACGGTCCGCAAGGACTATGGGGAAAAAAAATTACCTATTGATCTGGCATAGACTGAAGTGATCTAGAACTGATCCCAATTTTCCAATAACCAAGATATCTGCAGCTCTCTAGGTTTTGTATTGTACTGTCGATGGTTTGTGTCCAACTTCTCTATAGTAATAAAACCATTATCTGCATTTATTAAGGTTGATGTGCACTTTTAGACAGTAGAATGTGAAAATACATTCTAAGCCCCTGAAGTGTACCTTAGTATAAACACAAGTGTTAGCTTGTCCTCATCAAGATTCGTCAGTCACTCTGGATACAGACGACAGTGATAGTGAAATTGGTGTATTTTTGTTACAAGTACAGGATGGTATGGAGTGAATAATTGCTGTGTAAGTTGTACATTAACTGCCAATACTTGTATGATATAATCACCATTTGCATCAATGAAATGGCTAATAAACTTCAAACATCCAGAAGGCATACGTGTGCATTGAATAATGGTGCTACAAGAATACAACTTTAGTGTACACTGATGTACTATGTTGCTAACCCATGAGATCATGTCTTTTCATTGAGTGTTCAAATCCTGGACACTGCATTGATAAAAGCCATCGAAATACAAATAATGATTAAGCGCTCAAGCAGTTACAATTTTGAATGCAGATGGACACTATGAATGACCAGTCAAGAACTTTGTGAAAGGAATCTGAAGGACCCAGCCATAGTATGTGTGCTACTTACCTTACAGCGAAACAGCACACCCATCAAAAACTGGCAAATGTGGAACTGGTTCACATAATAATTGGCACTTTTATAGAATGCAGAATGGGGTTTTTGCTGTCATTATGAACCACCAGGATGTAGCAGCTAACCTGTGATGTAGTCAGTAGTCCCTACAACTCTAAGGCAGGAATTGTTTCAGACCTTGCATAATGCTAGGAATGGATGGCACCTAGGAATGTCACGCAATATTACAAGCATACAATATTAAAGGAGTTATTCTGTTTGCATTGAGTAGTGGTGTAGATATTGTACTATGTTTTCTGTCTGGTGGAAAAAACTGGCTGCACCAAGGAAACCATCAGAGAGTTGAAAGTTCTCTCTTTGAAAGAATTGCTTTAGATATAACTAGTCCTTTATCCAAAACTTAGTGAAGTAGTTGGCATGTGGTGTTTATTTTCGATTACTATATTAAGTGGGCTATAGCATATCCAATGACAGACACATTATCTTGGTTTGTTGCAAATATTTTAGCAGAATAATGGATATCATGCTTTGGCAAGTCTGTAGAAATCCACACCGACTATGAAGCTAACTCCAATAGTAAGTTATTTGCAGAATTATATCATGTATAAATTTTGATGGAAAAAATACATTTCACTATATCTCAACCTGGTGGTCTAGTTGAACTGATGGAACAGAGTATCAGTGGTATGCCTTCAAAGTTTGCTAATCGTAATTGTGATGAGCACCAACCATATGGTTGTTTTTTGAAACTCCTGAAGTTTGGGTAAGAAGTACAGCTCCTTGTGGACACAATATAAGGCCCTTCACCCAATGCAGAAGTAACACAATATCCAGATGAATATTTGGAATGATTGCTTTCTACAATAGTCACCGTGAATGAATTAACATGATAACAAATGGATGAGCCAGCCTTGTGTCAAAACAGATGCTATGCCAAAAGATTAAAGGAACAAAAATTCTAGTTTGATCACTGGGTATGTTTTTTGTTCTTGCCTGCAACTTGGAATTAACACGTTTCTGTCTGATCTGGTACATAATTGTGCTTTAGCTCAGCTCAACTAAATGAATTATGAGCTACGGCGGTCATGTAATGTGCATTGAAAATATTGACAAGTTTAGACTTTACATAAGTGATGAGTCGCTTAGAACTGGCTACTTCAGAAATCATAGGTGGACCATGTATGAGCATTTTGGCTCTGATGAAGGCAGTACTGTTTCATATTATCTTGTTTCAGTTGATGAGGAGGGAGAAACTGGTAATGCTTATCTGTTTGTTTGTTAGAAGTCAGATGAAGAAATGCAAATAGTATAGCAGTCTATATGGTGTTTTTAGATGTCTTTTACTAACATAGTGATCTTATACTTATATAGGATTTTCAAGAATATGCAGCATTGATGCTACTAAATTATTTTGTGATTCATTCAGCTGACAAACTATTTAAAATTGAAATAAATAAATGTGAAGCACAATCTCTTATTCCATTTATCATCATGGCTAACATTAACTAATACTACTTGGTTATGTGTGATGATTACGTGTGTAAGTCAGCATAGGCGTGTTTTTCATTAGGCAGGTGGTAGCACTGTCTATGTAGGAATGTCTCAAATTGTTCATCGAAATAGTATTTTAGATATCTTCTCAATGGGTCATCAGAACTTTACAATACTATACAATGTTTCCTTTTATAACAATATCTATGTAATGACTGTAGTCAGAAGTTCTGGGAATGTCTGTAAATATCATAGCAAAAAGTTTGAATTTCTTGATCTTTTTTGTTACATGATAACTTAAAAACCAAAACAATGGTGTCAACTAAATTCACTGAAGTGGCATAATTTCAAATTGAGTATCTGCTTTTATAAGTATTATTAACCAGTAGTAATTAAAAAATCATAATTCTAGTGTAAACGATGTTATCATTACCCTTGAAGTTAGCTTTTTTACCAAAATTTGGTGTTCCTTTAAACAGGAATTACCAGCCAATAATAGATAAACAATAAATATTACAGTTGGAACCTCATTGTGTTTAGAAAGTGGTTATGAATACAACCTTCCTATGTCTATAGAAACACTGCATTAAAAAACAAGTAAATATGTAAAGAAAAACTTTTCAAAAAAGGAAGTAAATGTAGGGATGGCTAATATCAATCCTTCAAACACAATGCAAGCAAGATAGTAGGGATAGCATTTGTATCATCCCTACATAATAGCAATATATATATATACATATATATAACTATGCAATCACAATTGAGTTAAACTTAATTCATCCTATTTTTCTCTGTTAATATTCTACTACGCTGTGTGCCTGTGCTGTTATGTAGGGATGAAGCAAATGTTATCCCTGCTATCTTGTTTGCATTGTTTTTAAAGGACTGATATTCACCTTCCCTACGTTCACTTCCTTTTTTAAAGTTTTTTCGTTACTTGTAGATATTTGAACCAGTTGATGTATATATATTCCCATTATAACACCCCACAACTGAAAGTGCAAGAATATTCAGTGATGTTATTCAAACCTGTGACTTTCAGATTGTGAGTCGAGCTCTTTAACTACCAAGACTTGGTTGATCATGACACTTAACCTATATTGCCAGCTGAATTATTAACTATAATAGGTTGGGTTTACTATCCTATTCCCTTTCCACGTTGGTTCCAGCCTCTGTCTCTATAGCAATCAGACAATGGTAGAACTTTTATTTATGTGAGATAGCTGATCTCATTGACTGATGGATGTTTACCAGGGCTTGACATGGTTTGGGGTCTGGATAAGGGGCTGCACACGTGTTTTTTCATATGAATATTTGTGGATTACACATCTATTAGCACCTGAGACAAACGTAATCTGACATTATAGAGGCTAGTGCATTCATCATGAACGACTAAAAACATGTCATATGCCCTACATCAATATTTATATTATTTTTCCTTAGAAAAGTTCTGAATGTGGTTTGTTGGTAATATTTATTTGTTGTTGTTTTTTCGAATTTTGCACAAAACTACTCAAAGTTATCTGTGCTAGCCATCCCTAATCTTGAAGTGATATATTGAAGGAAGGCAGCTAGTCAACAGCATCTAATTACAGCTAACTCTTGTGTTACTCTTTACCAACGAATAGTGGGATTGCCTGTTACATTATAATGCTCCACAGTAGAAAGAACAAGCATGTTTAGTGATGGAATTCGAACCCACAACCCACAGATTGTGAGTCAAACATCCTAACTACCATTCCCTGGTTGGTCATGACAATTAACCGATATTGCTAACTGAATTTTGAATTATCATAGGTTGAGTTGACATAAATATTTCAATCCTGACTTATTAGTAGATCCTATTATGCTTATGAGAAGACTTCTGTGAGCCACCTTACGGATCTAAAGACTGCACCCCTATGTAACTGGAATCCATCGTCAGCACAAAGTAACAATGTGGATGACAAATTATTCGTGTGTCTTCTTTATTAACTTTTGATGTAGACATGACTGATGACTATCTAGTTTTAATCCAAAGAGAGAGATCCTATAGAACAACCACCACATTCATAAAGGCATCCTTTTGCTCTAGCAGCCCATACCAATAGTTAGACTTGTAGACTGTAAATATTGTATATAACCTTCAATTTCTTATGGTTATATAGTTTTTACTTGAAATGTGCTTACATTTTTTTAATATTTAATTCTTGTTATGTATTATGTTTAGTTATTATTTTCAGTTTTGGTTTCCGATTTGTCTAAATTATATTTTATATGTTTTCAATTCGAAATTTTACCCAAATGTAATAAGTGCATTTCAGTATAGTTTAATTTTGATTCTGTTTATTTTGAATTTTGTATTGTGATTTTGAGTTTTCTCTATTTTGGTGTATTATTTTAAATTGTATTTCAGTTGATTTAGAGTTTATTGTGGTCTTTTCTCACTGTGGTGGCAGCAGTTACTAATTACTATTTCTTCTCCTGGCTCGACTGGTTTAGATTTATTGCCCTACCCACCCTGCTGCTCAGCATACTTTGGATACTGTTTGTTCTCCTACACCTGATGAGCTATCAATCAAAACCTATAGCCTTGCCTATTTTTCAGCTTATCAAAGTATGGGAAATTCAATCAAAAGTGAGCCAACATACCACACCTAAAGCATAAGCTTAATTCGTCTTTCTAAAACATATTTGAATGGAGGTATCATTAACATAGGACGTGGCATGAAAACCATCAGTTCACTGGGATATCCCTATTTTTTCACTGTAAACCAGTGTGGTTGCATCACAGTGCCAGGGTGTGTGGTACTTGGTTAACCCTCAGCATGGCTTCAAATCAGCATAGTGCAGGTAGGAGTTCCATCCAAGGTGTGACCAAAGCAGTTGCTGTTGCATTCTTCCTTCTCTCCTATTACTGGTTTAAAGTTACCATTTCATACCTTGTCACTAAAGAAACTGCCTCTAGAAGAATGAGAATATCTCTCACACCCAGGTGATGCCTTAGTTTTTGCCTGAATGTCCTTTAACAAGTTTATCCACTAGGATGTCTTCGTGATCTGCAGAAGTCGTTGAAGGGTATGCTTTACCATGCAGATGGCACAGATTGTCGACATAGGTGGCCAGACTCTCAGTGGCACTTCTCTTCCAAGCCTCGACCTTTGCCCAATGAACTACTAGATTTTCCACAGGGATGAACTATTGGTAAAACTTGGCTATGACTGTATCTCGATCTTCCAGTTGTGTTTCAATTAGGTGCTTGAAAAAGCCCGAGAACTGGACAATTCAAGCTCAAAATCAGACATTAGACTGTCTGCTTATGAGGTCAACCATCAAGCAGTTACTTAGGTCTTTTTTTTTTGCTCTCCCTTTCAACATTGGGGTGAAATATGCTTCATCAGGGAACTGTTGTTGTGGCCAAAGTTTCTTCCTTCTGGGACCTTAGCTAATACATGAAATGCCACCAACGTTGCAGATGTGGTACAGTAGACATATTCAAGGACTCTAGCCCTTGGATGAATAGTTTGTCTCTGTTCCAGGGTGGCAGATCAAAAAGTTGCTCTCAGCTGTTGCTCTCATATCCACATAACCCCAGATTTCTGCAATCAATTGTTATCCTAGCAAATCATACATGACTTAGAGAGGCTCTCTAATATCCCATGGTTTGTTTGTATTCTTCACAAACTGGTGCCCCTAACTAGTGGACTTTATTCATCAGCATCACTATCATGTCTGTTTGGCTAGTCTTGGGTCGCTTTAACCAGAACTGCAATCACGTTACTCTAGCTGGTGATGATCCCAGACTTGTCTGATGCAATTTCACTTCATTGATCCTCAGTCAAATATTTGTGCTTCTCTTGCACTGAGAATGATTTCCAGAGCAATATGCCATTCTGGATGCTTTAGCCAATGGCTGATCTTCCCAAGTCTGTGGCATCAGTGAGATAAAAATGATGAGCCTTTAAAGCATTGGAAAAACTAAACTTCCAAGAAAAAGCTTCTGCTTGACCCGAAACATCTCTTTAACGACCATCTCTTGCAGAAAAAGCTGCCATGCTTTAAATAAAAACCATTTTTTAAAACTTGATTACTCAAAAGTTTGAATAAAGGCAATAAACACATTAACATAAAACTCCACAATAATATCCTGTGGTATGGCACCAAAATTTCTTCCTCCTATTTACTCTATGGTATTTTCAGGAAAATTAATTTTTTGAAAAAGTGAACTAATTACATCAGCTATCTAATCGAAGGTTCAACAAGATAAATTACAAAGTAATACGGTGAACCCTTAACTTATGTGGGGTTACATTCTTGAAAAATGGCGCTAATATTAAAATTGTGAATATTAATACTAAAAGTCTATAGAAAAAATGGGGTTAGGAGCATGAGTATATATGTATGTAAAGTAGGCAGA
>NW_013668516.1:101460-146881 GCF_000517525.1 Limulus polyphemus | reverse complement strand
ATCTGTTAACAGGACGCCCACCTTATGAAGAGTTTCCTGAAAATGTGTCAGAGTTTGTGAAAGTGTTAACAGAAAGGATGAATGATTTTTGGCTTACCTCGCTGACCACATTTTATCCGGAAAGTCACGTCTGAGAGACGATCCACTATTTCATATGGGCCTTCCCATGGAGAAGATAACTTAGGAGACTTCCCTTTGGTCTTCCTGGGATTATACAACCACACCTTGTCTCCTGGTACAAAGCTAACTTCAGTAGATCTCTTATCATAAGATAACTTCATCGAATCAGCAGACGTTTTCAAGTTTGAGTGCACTTGATGGTGAATTGTTGGCATACACCACCGGCTTTGGCATTATCACGGTCCAGGACATTTCAGTTGGGATGAAGTGAACAATGGAACAAATGACGAGTCACCTGAAAAAGCCACTGTTGAAGAAGAAACTCTATTTGTTTTTCAGAAGGGAAACAGTGAAGCCCTTGATGTAGTTACTTTTACTGATGTGATGTTACCAATGATAGGACGTTTCCTGATGAAGCAAATGAACCCCACATGAAGCAGAAGCCAAAGACCAGTGCGGAAGAAGATACGTCCCGAAAAATTAAAAGACTTTATTGAATTTTAATTTTGTGTTTGTAAATTCTGTACATTTAATTAAGTTATTGTTAATTGTTTATTAGTTTAATGTAAGTGGCTATTGTTCGGGATGAACAATACTAAGGAAGGGGCAGTGTTACGACAGTGGGGGTCACGTGACAAGTATTCTAGAAGATTCGCTAGTGTGCTATGACAGCGGGGTCATGTGACAAATATTCTAGAAGATTCGCTAGTGTGTTGCGACAGCATTGCGTCAAGTGACGCTGGTAGCACGTCTTAGAAGTTTCTAGAACAGGCAGTATTATCGTATGTAAGTGCGCTAGACAGTGAGAGAGGAGACGGAGTCGAAGCAATAGTGGAGACAGAGACATAGCGGAGACAAAGCAGGCAGAGAGAAAGACAGCGGTTACAGTCGGCGGGAACTGAGGATAACAGACACAGAGATCGGAACTATAGTTTGCGGGGACGGACAATTAAGTCTAAGCGCGATAGAAGGTGAGTGAATTGTTGTGAACTATAGTGTGTGTAACTGTGAAAATTAAGTACATTACAAAGTTGTATTGAGGAAGAATAAACAAGTTTTATAAAGAAAGGACTTGTATCGTAGAAAAATTAACAAACAAACATACAGAGCTGCAACAATATTAAGAACTTCTATTAACAATTGAATATAATTCTTGATTATCTAAATTGGCCCTAAAAGAGGAAAGAAATAAGCCTGTAATTACAATAAAATTAAATTCTGGTTAAGAAGCTAGCACACAGGATCACCTATAAAAGCTGTAATATTTTCAAACAAGACCCAAAACTCGAGCACTTTCGAATAGTTGACTATTCTTCTTCAGGAGAATAAAGGGTCTTTTATCATCAAGAGTTTTCACTAATCTAATTTAAATATCTTTAAGTAACCTGCAGATATTCAGTAACAGTAACTCATATGGCAAAACTTGCAAAGATCAAACATCCTAAAATTCTAAGGCAAATTCTATTTAAAGTCTAGTAAAATCTAAGAAAAAAATCTGATAAAGTCTCTTGAATATTTATGACAAAATCTAGGTAAAAATCCTTTGAAATCTGTGACAAAATCTGTTAAAGACTGTTATAAAGCCCAGATAGAACCTATGAAATATCTGTAACAAGTCTGCTCTCCCTGGCCACAATACTATATTGTTAAGACAGCAGAAGTCAGTTGACGCTGATGAGTTTCTCGAATGATCGGGGAAGTCCGAGTGTGATCGAGTTGCCCTCTTTGTTAGTATATAAGCCTGGCAGTGAAAGCCAGTGGGACAAGAACGAAGAGAGAGCAGTAGTTACTTTGACTTCCGTGTAATTTATGATTCTGTTAGTTTCGAGCTAGTGAGCTGCAAGTGTGTGTTTTGCACTCGTCGAGAGCGAAGTTATCGAGATTGTGAATCGCTGTGATTTATAGCGTGTATTATAAAAGTTGTTAAGTTTAAAGTGACGAGAAACGTACTGATTGTGGAACTTCTGTATACTAAAAGTTTGTTTCGAGGAAGAATAAACTGGTTTAATCAAGAAAGGACTTATATTGCTGAAGATCCTCAGAAAGAATTTCTACCGGAAAAAACAAAACAAGCAGATATGTAACAAATTGGTGTCAGAAGTGGGATGGAAATGAGAAGTGGCATATCAAACTACAACTTAGCAGATTTGATGACAGCAAAAGAAACAAGAAGAACGAGAAAATAAACAAGAAGAGAGACTGCAGCAGTGGTTGGGGGAGAAAGAAAATAAACAAGAAGAGAGGCTACAGCAGTGGTTGGAGGCGAAAGAAAAGAAACAAGAAGAGAGACTACAGCAGTGGCAAGAAAACCAGCACCAGTGGCAATTGGAACAAGAAAAGAAACAGGAAGGAAGTCTCAAACAGTTACGGAAAAGTCAGCAACAGTGGCAAGAAGAAAAAGGAGAGAGAGCACAACATCAGCATGAAGTACAAATGGAAAAGATTAGTAAATTTCAAAGTGAATTAAATACAATAAATACAGCGGGGGTCAGTTACGCTGGTGGCACATGTTGAGAGTCTTAGAAGTTTCTAGAACAGGCAGTATTATCGTATATAAGTGCGCTAGACAGTGAGAGAGGGAGTCGGAGTCGAAGCAGTAGTGGAGACAGAGACGAAGCAGGCAGAGAGAAAGAAAGACAGCGATTACGGTCGGCGGGAACTGAGAATAGCAGACACAGAGATCGGAACTATAGTTTGTGGAGATGGACAATTAAGTCTAAGCGCGATAGAAAGTGAGTGAATTGTTGTAAACTACAGTGTGTGTGTGTGTAACTGTGAAAATTAAGTACATTACAAAGTTGTATTGAGGAAGAATAAACAAGTTTTAGAAAGAAAGGACTTGTATCTTGTAAGAATTAACAAGCAAACATACAGAGACGTAACAATATAATAAATTTGTTACAACTGATATTGGTACTTTGAAGTTTACTAAGTTAATACATATATACACGTAACTTTAGAATCTATTACTGGTACATTAGTCCTTTTAAGTCATCTCATTGTGTTTCTATTTTAAGTTTTACTGTGTTAAAACTAAAATTAACATATTATGCATTAATAATGATTAAATTTCAACACATACTCTTAATGCATTTGAAGAGTAGAAAATTTATGAATGCCTCCTTGTTTTTCATTATACCTTTTGTATTTTGCCCATCAGGTTGTAAGCAGACCACAATCTGCAGGTGCCTATCTTTGGCATGATTTGCTGGATTGTTTCTCTACAAGTTTGGCCACTCTGGGAGCCCATGAACCTAACCTGTAAAGCCAAACAAGGAAAATTAATATAGAAAATATTTACTTTAATAGACTATGATGCAACTATGTGTATTATATACACTTTACAGTATATTTAAACCATTAACTAAATGACTTACCTTTTTTTTTCTGAAGGAATTGTCCTCTATCTTCTTGTCAGATTCCTCCAGCTGGTCAGTGATGCCAAATGGCTTTGGAAGCACATCCTCTAGCTTACAGTTACCATTCCCTCCATTTCTTTATTTCCACTTACTATTTGGCAAAGCAAGCTGTCGCTGTTGATTGTCCAGGATCTCGTTCAACTTCATCAGCACACTCATCTGAAAAATCTGTTCATGAAAATGCTTATTTGATAATTTGTCAAATAATATTTGAAAGTATTAAAACTGCACACTATTGGCACAACTACAAAATTTTAATCGTAAATTACTGCTTATAAAATAAATAAAAATCTTACTGAATGCTTATTCTCTTGTGCTTTTGCAGCCAGTGGTTGCTGGTGAAGTGTGGGCTATGACTGCTGGTGGGCTGAGATCGAAGCTGCCTGTGGAATGTAGATAGTATTCTAGTAGGTTGAGAATGAGGTCTGTGGTAGGGTGTCATAGTAGCAGATTGGGCAACAAAGACTGTGGATAAGGGCAGTTGTGCTTTCTTTACAAATTACAATCAATGCACTATCTTCATCTGAAATGTATGATTAAAAGACAAATGTTGGTAATGCTGTCATGCTAACTTACACCTTTCATCCTATTTACTATGTTTTAATCACGATATATGATTCATTGATTTTATAGAATTTAGAGATACTTAAGAACTTCATTTAAATGTTTTACTTTACACTATTAGTATTACGCTACGTCTCTAAATTATAGTACTAGTAATAGTATAATAACATGCAAAAAATTTTATTTTGCTTAAGTAAATTGATTCGAAAATTCAAAAAATATTCCCAAATTAAAACGCCACAATAACATTTTGTAGGTCTATGTATGTCAAATTCTTGGTAAATTTCAAAAATATGTATTAAAAATCTTAGGAAGAGAAAACTTATGAATAGGCATTCCCATATAGTCTAAGCTGAAATTTTAAATTTTACATCTGAGGGTGGAGGACAACAATCTAAAAACAGCTGTTTATTTGTTTTTCAATTTCGTACAAAGCTTCACGAGGACTAACTGCACTAGCCGTCTATAATTTAGCAGTGAACAACTAGAGACACTCTTGAGCTACTCTTTTTACCAATGAATAGTGGGATTGACTATCACATTATAATGCCCTAACCACCTGGCCATACCAGACCAAAAACAACTGTAATATTGGTATTTGTGCTAAATTTTTTTTGGAATAAATCAAGTGAAATAAACAATAGTGATATACCTTGATTCATCTTTACAAATACCATTAGTCGGTAAGAAGTAGGGCCGTTGAAGTTTCAAGTATCATTGTCGCCCTATAAAGCTGGTGCTCATTATACCATTTGGTTTCGTACAATATATCGTTTAAGTTTGGAAAACATCTTGATCAATGTTACCATAAAATTTAATGATCAAATTTTATATCTTAATTGGAACATAATATATATGGTATCTTCCTGTATGTATACCTTTGCTATAAGGTATTGTTATGTATTTCTCACGCTAAGGACATTGTGAAAAGTTGACAACCCAGTGACAGTGCATAACTATATTATTATAATTATGAACAATAAAATCAAAGATAAATGGTATGTTTCTTATTCATAAAATAATTGAAATAACAAGTACTTGCACAGTAGAAAGTATAAACATATTATTTAGGCTAAAACTTGTGTTTGAATAAAAGTTGTGCATACAACATTGCTGCAATGTTGTGAAAACGTTTTCCAACTTTGTAAATTTTCAAAAGCATAAACCATACAAATAATGTTAAGTATTTCAAAACATATAAACTGCTGTTGGATTTTTTATAAATTGTTTGTTTCATGAATATATATGTTCACCATTAATGTCTAACAGTGCCACAACGTTGTCATAATATATAATATATGACGTAGATTTTACCAATGCACAACTATTCATTAATGTTATAGAAACGTCATGTGTTAGCTGGGCCCCTGATACCAACATATTAGAAACCGAGTATTAGGTGGAGCAAACACTAACACAAATTTTCTCCAAATCCAACCTATATTTTCTTTTCAAAGAATGCAAAGTAAAGGAGAGTAAATACCAGATACAGTAAAAACGAATACAGAAAAAAATTGTAGATATTAATTTTGGAGGTTCTAGAGATTGTTCAAATACCATGTGCAAACTGTATGATGAAAAGAAGTATTTTAATTCTTCACATGAACATCACCTTGCATTCCAACTGACTTACCTTGAACATAACCTTGCATTCAGAGTCAGACTGACATTATCAATTAACATACATATTTTAAGTACAAGTACTTTATTAAAGCTTGCCACATTTTATGAAGGTATATGTAATAATTCCTGAAATATAGTTCACATTAGTTCTCTAATATGGGCTCCAATGGACTGAGCCTGTGAAGATTGGGTTAATGTATCAAATTTTTATTGATAATTTTAAATCTATATTGGGTGTTTAACATAAATTTATTTTTATAATCTTGCATATTGATTGGTATATGAGTTCTTTAATAAAATGATGTTGTGTAAAACTCTGTTCAGCATATAAACATGCCTAATCACCTTTTTAAGTAAAGCAAAACGAAAATAATCTGCTACTGAATCTTTTCATACTTGCGTGTGTCATCAAAGACAGTGACTCAGTGGGTGCATTCATAGCTTCAATACCTCTCTGTCATGATTTACATGATGAAGACTTACTAGAAACCCACCAACTTTAAAGAAGCAGAGCCATAAGAAAAGAGAGAATCAAATTTAAAAATGCATGTATTTACTAGTAACATAGCAACAGTGCAGGTCAATACAAGCTAAAGATAGTGTCTTGTCAGCTGATTTAAATGGGAAAAAGTCAGTAATAAGTGTTTTATTAAAAGCAGATGTGACTCGTACATGTAAAATTAAAGATTTTATTTGGTCTAGTTTTAACAAAAGTATTACAATTAAGAATATTTCTTTGCTTGCACAGCCAACCCCAACTCCATGGAGTTTTTCAAACAAGCACTCACCAAATGAAACAAAATCCAAATGAATGGTTATGGGTCTGAATGAATAGCTGTAGGCTATACATTACTTGGTTATAGATGAAATTTGCTACAAAGTACACAAGCATAAACTTAAGATTTTCATTCTTGCAAGATGCACATAGTTGAAAAGTAAATTATTTTTGTCTCGTGGAAAACAATATGTTTTTTAGGTAATAAATCATACCATTATTTGAAATTTATGCTTTACAGGCTGTGAGCCCAAACAAAGCTCGAAGCCTGCTTTGTCAAGCTGGACATTCTTATGGGCTAGATGGTATTCTAAATTCTGAACTTAGAGTGTTGAAAACTCTCAACTATAAGGTTAATGTGTGCACTCCATTTTACTACCTGGAAACTCTTGTTGAAGTCTTATGTGAGTAATCACTTTGTTTTTTATACCTTATTTTGATTATTTTACTCATCAATTTCCTTATTTAATCTCATTGAGTTTTTATATTTTTATTATTGAGAAGAAAAAAATGAAGGCAAAATATTTAAAAGGACATGGATTTGTTATAACTTGTTTGATTTTGATTACTTTTCTGCATAAATGTTTCCTTTTGACTCTTCTATTATCAGCAGAATTTGTAACTTGTTTGTAGGAAATCAGCATAATATAAAACTCAAATACTACTAGATTTCATTTTGAGTGAGACAGTTATGTTTATAAAATGATAAAAAACCAATAACACAATTACTTTTGAAAGGTGGGTTTCTTCTTCAGGGGTAAACAGTTATGTTTATTATATACAATATTTTTTCATGATGTAGTCTGATAGTTAGAATAGAAAACTATATCAGAATTGATTTTTTATATTTACTTGCACAATGAATAAACTTTTACAAATACAGAAATAGATTTTGGAATTTTCAATATTATAAAAAAAAATCAAAAGGAAATAATCAATATTCTGATTCCTATACAAATGTTTCTTATTACTGCTAAGTAAGCATACTTTTATGATTGAATTTTAGTACGATGAGGTCATGATGAAACGTTACTTTTACTGGTAACTAAGATTTGTCATAATAATTGACAACAGATGGCTAATTGAGATAGCTCAAATGTCCTGCTAAATTCCACTACTAATAACTAACACTAGGAGCTCCAACATTAAATATATAAGAGCCAAGCTGGCTAAAACAACTGTCCAGTAAGAAGGGTTGTGGTCTTAAATCCTACTTTGTTTCGATTTTCAACTCTTCTGAAAATTTAATTTTAGAGGATGGGTCACACTATTTTATATTTCTGTTTTCATATAATGATAAAGTTAAAATTTTATGGTAAATTATGCCATATTTCAAAAGAATTTTGGCTTTGCAAAACAATTTTTTTATTTTGTGTATGTTTGGATTCTAGCTTGCTAATTATTATAATTGTTACTCATTGTTTATTTGCCATTTAAGAAAATCCAATATTTTTGCCTTGTAAGCCCTCTAGTTTACTAATGAGCCACCATGGGCTAGATTATATAGTATAACCACATTCATATTTTGATATAGTTTAATTTTGTGCAAAGTGGCAACTTATAGATTATCATTCTTTGCTACCCACGTTAAAGATGGCACATGAACACTTATAAAGAAAAAAGAAAGATATTAAAAAGAATCATCAGGCCCATATGCAGAATGTTCAAAAGGGGGTTCTAATTTATGAGATCAAAAGCCAACACATATTAGTGCGAAGCACAATTAGTATGCAAAACATGCTAATGCTACAGGGGTCTGGAGGCATATCCCCCCAGAAAAATTGTAAAAAATAGGTGCTATGAGATTACATTTGGAAGCAGTTTTGCATGAAATATAGCTTAGACAATTGCATGGCTGTTCACATACAATCCACAAACATAAAATGAAAAGTCAATAAATCATCATTCTGTTGTAACACTGCATGGTGAGCAAGACATAAATTAGCATAAATATGTTTGTTTTGTTATAGTAATGTTCTTTACTATCTACTTGCAGAGTAGTTATTAATTGTGAAATTATATTACTAATTTAAACAACTCTGTACAATTTAGCTATTTCAATCATTGGGCTTATGATATATATATTGACTATCATATACGTACATATGTATGCACTACTGAAATAATATCCTAGATTGCTCCATTCTTCTGGGATGCTTTTCTGTAAATACCTTACATATAATTTCAGTGTTGATAGCAGTGTCATAATGATTATGTATTAAAGCTAGAACACTCAATCTTTCTTCAGTTTGTGTACACCTCATATAATTATTCAACTGGCAGAGAGCAGATTCTGAACGTTCACATGAACACGAACTTAGTGGCAGTGTGGCAAAGAGTTTCAGTAACATAAAAATATTTGGTGTGCTGAAGCACACTTTTATGCAGTTAGCCAATATCTGGGGCCTGTCCTGGAGAGGTATAGAAAGCCATCTTGTCTCCATCGTCAAAGCTCTTCATCAAAAATATCAGGATTTGGCAAATCTCCTCTGTAAAAATCTATAACCTATCTGATGTCAATGATAGAAAACTCTTGGGTGAATTTTGATGGCATAAGTTTCTGAATCGATGCTGCTTGCTTCACATGTGCATAAAATTTGAAGGAAAGATTACTGATAATGTGGTCAAGAAAAGGAATGGTTACTGTTTTCTTAAAGTAATCCTCCACAGTACTATATTCTGCATTTGCACATTGGGCTTGTCATTGACTAACTCGTGGCAGACTAACGTTCATATTAGATTTATTTGCAATATTACTGCTGTGCTTGAAGATAAGATGTGCATAATCATTTACATTCACTTCTAGTGTCTAGGTTTGGACCTTGCAACTTTAAATGAGTTTGTTTCAAATAGTAAAAGGAACATTGTAAAGCTGTTAATTAAAAAATGAATTCAAAGGATTCCAGTGTTTTTAGATAAGCCATACCATTTTTATTATCTTCAGCAACCCAATTGTCATTAAACATTTCAAAATTATCATCTCATTACACAATAACCACGCACAATTGAATTAAGAATGGATGAAATCAGCAGAACCTTTTTCAACCTTCAATATTCTCAACCCAGCATGTAATGCACACATTGAGTAGTGGGAGACATGATGAAGCTGTTCCATGCTTGATGCCCTTTTGATAGATTGTATTTAATAGTTCCCCATGTATATGTGAGGATTTAATCCAAATAGTTATTATTTTAAATTGATCGAGACAATTTTGTATTGGTGGAACTGAGCATAAATTTATAATAGCAAGATTAAGTGAGTGACCTGCACAATGAATGTACAAGGCCTTGCTATACATATCTCTAATTTGTTTTCGGTTACAATATATCTTTCACCAGCCATGGTAGGTTGCCACTCATGTCCTCTACCACACAATTCATTTAGGGGTAATCCAACATCAGTCAATATCTTTGGAATTTCACATACAATATCTGTTGCCCTGACCCTCTGTAGCTTAACAAAGCCAATAAATTCTTTCTTAATTTCATAGTTATCGTCTACAAAGAGGAGACATATTGTTTAATGTGAGAAGACACTTCATCAGCAAGAACTGGGTAGAATCCAGCCTTTTTTACTTTATAAATAATATTTACTTGAATTACATCATGTCCTGTGACATTGATAATGTCATTTCATGTGTGCGGAGATAAATACGTAGCATTTTTAGCCTTGGGATCATACAAATGAGTTATTAGTATTTCTTCATTTTCAGCACAATGTTTCACCAAGGCCAGAAAATTGCCAGGATTTTTGAAACAATTTACATCCTCGGTATCCCCAAGCATTGTTTTTCTAAAAACAAAATGGCACAAACGATTTGATGAAGAATATGTTTATTCTGAGTTATATGTGATTGATGGACATTGTTTGTAATAATATAAATTCTACTGGATGATAGATGGTCAATGAAAACCTTCAAAACATCAGCACCCTCCATAGAATCATGATGATAAAAGAGCTTAGAATGGTTGCTTAAAGTATCACTAGTTTTTACCCAGTTGTCAAATGATTTGTTGACAAGTATTACTTTATCACGTCGACTGTGCACCGGAAGAAGGGTAGCACAGGGAACACAAAAAATGTCATCCAGTTTTGGGCTGTATAATAATCATGGGTATTTATCAAGCCAAGCTATTTTAAACTTGTGGTTACACCCATGAGAAAAGGTGGGAGAAAAAACTTTTGGAATACTTTTCAACATTTGATAGGTTACTTATAGCTTGTCATTTTTCATTAAGTGATTTTGTTGGTGTCATTGCATGGCTCAGTGACTACAGAAATACCATGACAAATCTCTTATGAATCTATGATTGGTGTAGTGCAGTACAATGATGATGGTCCAGGAAGAACGGAGTTGTCAGTGCTTTAAGCACTGTAAGGCTCAGGTAAATCAGTTTGAATATCATCAGTGTCATCATTGCAAGAATATAGCTCATTAGTGTCAACTGCACAAGCTTCACATTCATCACCAGCACCAGAGAAAGACTGAGATGGTGATTGGGTTGTGTCATTAACAATATCTGAAAACAAAAATGTATAACAATTTTAAGAGGCGACCAGTATATCATAACATTGCAGTTTATATGATACATAAAATCTGTAGTAAAGATTGTTGTTGTACATATCTATATATAGACGACTTATAATGTTATGTATAGGTATTTATGAATTAAACACAAACTTTGTAATTTAACACATCAGACATATGCATAGCTAATCTAATAGGTAGCTATTGTAATTGCATATCAAAGGCTATGTTAGATACTAAAGCAGCAAAATACTGTACCTTGGTTGTCATGTGTCAATCCTTATCTTTTGCTGGCAAAAAAACATTCGTATATTGCTGCAATAAGTTTCACATAGGCACTTCATCTGTTCAAAAATAAGTGTTGAAGGTCTATCTTATATATCAAATACTTGTGTAGTCTTGCGAGCCAGACTCCTACTCATATAGCAGGTAATTTTCAAATGTGTTTAAGATTAGTACATTTCTCAGCTCCTTCCTTGTACTAAAATAAAAACCTCCAACAATGCTTAAATCTCAAACCTACAATCACTTTATAGTTCTGTTTTTGTAACACAATGAAGCTTCCTTGTGCTCAAAACCATGTGTAGCTGTTAGATATACATGACTGTTTCTGTTTAAGTCTAATGCGAGCATTATGATTTGGATAGTTTATATAGTGCAGGTGTCATATTTAGTTTTTTTTATAAGCTAGAGTTTATAGCAAGTTTGTTTATATATTTGTTTATATGAATCGTACGTTGTGTAGCGTGTATGTTCAGTTGTTATGAGTTAGTGATTGTTACATTGTTACATCATATTACTAGAACTTTGAATTTTTCTGTTCTTTTAATTCAGTATTATAGCATCATAATATCTAGTATTCATTCAATGTTCTAGGCTTCTGTCGGTGTATAAATATGCATTGAAAGATTATTATTTAGATCAAGACTGTGTGATTGTCAATTTAGCAATAAAGAACGTATAGTAGTGATTTTTAAATTTAAATTATTACAGAATGTATTGTAATAACAGAGCAGAGAAGAATAATCCATCTTGTCAATTATGTTCTAAAGTAATTGAACCAGATTGTGTGGACTTTGATGAAGAAGAGACAATTATTTAATGCTCTGGATACAACTGTAATAAACAACAGTGTAAGGAACATTTGTATATACATTTGACTTTTTGACATTATTTTAAAACAAGTGGACTGTGTTAATGTTTGTTTATTGTCAAAATTTATTGCCAACAAGTCACCAACACCTTCTGTAAAAAATCCAGCCTGTAAAACCTGACAGTAGGAATATGGCTTTGGGATTCAATTACAAAGTGTCAACAGAAGCCATTGCATGTGACTATTTCAAGCCAAAAAATGCTAATGCTTCATCAGAAGAATGTAAGCTATGTTGAAAACATTAAATACCATAAGCAGCTGCACTATATATAAGCATAATTTTTTTACATCACAAAAATAGGGGGTTTGGCCAAACCTCTCTGCATACCTATGTGATCTTGTAACTATAAAATTTATAATCTTTATGTGAAATTGCTACTTCATGTAGTGTCAAAAATATTAACATATTTAACTTTTTTTAAATTATTGTGCAATATGTAACACCAGTTACTTAACGAAAAAATAACTTATCCTATTTAAATTATATTACAAATGGAGTTAACAATTTATTTGTAACTTTTAGAAAAACAAAACTCCAATACTACTAGATTTCAAGTGAGATATTCATGTTTATGACACCCAATATTCTTTCATGATATATACACATGATATTTAGAATAACAAATTACCTCAAAATTGACTTTTATATTTACTTGCAAAACGATATAAATTTGCAAATACAGAATTAGGGTTTGGATTTTTTAATATTAAAAAAATTAAAAAATAATTGTTCTGTTCTTTACAAATATCTTCTTCTAAGTAAGCATACTTTATGATTTATTTGAGCCTTTATAATTAACATTTACTAAGTGAGATGATTAGACTCTTATGAATTGATCCTCAAGAAGTACTTGTTATATTTTTACTTGGAAGAGTACCATACTTTATTTTTCTCTTAGCTTAGAAAGGCAAACTATTCAGCTT
This sequence comes from Limulus polyphemus, assembly GCF_000517525.1. Classification (NCBI taxonomy): domain Eukaryota; kingdom Metazoa; phylum Arthropoda; class Merostomata; order Xiphosura; family Limulidae; genus Limulus; species Limulus polyphemus. Next base: position 133,774 of record NW_013668516.1, on the reverse strand, counting down.
AGTGAAATTTTGGAAAAGTTCAAGAGAGAAGCACTTATTAGAGCAGTTACTGAATTTCAGTACAGAAAATCCACCTTGTGCACTACATACTTTAATTCATATACCAGTTAAACATTGTGAAGGCATGTGTATCCTATAGATATTTTGGGATTTCTTATGGGTGATGTTTATGGAGATTTATTGTAGGTCTTGTATCTGAATCATCTAATAATATTGTTGCGTCAGTGAGATCACATGACTAGTGTCACGCCACCCGTTTTCTAGACCTATCCTGTTCTTTCGGGAGTGCTCTAGCATTTGCTAGATTGGGGGTGGCCTGGTATATATAAGATGGTCACGGCGTGACGTGACAATGTGTGTAGGTAATGAGTAATTGAACTGCAGTCAGAGAGAGACGTATTGTTGAAGTCGAGCTCGTGAGACGTGAAATATAGTTTGTTATACCGGGACTGTTGAAGTTGAGTGTATCGTAAAGTTGTATTCGGAAAGAATAAACCAGTTTTATTTAAGAAAGGACTTGTGTCGCTAAAGTTTCGTTGGAACGAAGTTACGGAAAATCAACTAACGACTGGAGGTGTAACAATATCAACATATTTAAATTTAGAAATGTCTGGTGGTTAAACTCTCCCTATTTTCACTTGAGACAACTTATAAAGTGGGTAGCATGGCTTTGCTTTGCTTTGGGACAGATAATGTTAATGCTTCTGTGTATATAAGAACATATTCCCTCAGTCTAGAATTGAGTATCCATGGAACTTCTTCAGACTAAGAAACAGGTTTGATGATCTTGTTCCTGAACATGTATGACTAGTTTGTCAACAATATCTGTGAATAGCTCAATACCAACACAAATGACTAATCCTGAGTAAAGCTGGATGATAAGTGGTATTTGCCGATCAAATAATAGGTGGACTAGTTATCCTTGAGATATTGGTAGGTCAGTCAATGACAGATTATTAGTAGGAAATCCTTGCATTCTCCTACTGAACCTGTAAGTAGTTCTGTTCATGCTAATAACATTATTGTTTCAGTATTGCAAAATACTGAAAGTTAAGAAATTCACTGCATGAGATTGAAAAATACTCATGAACCATTTATTTTCTCTGCCAGATGCTTTTGTTGTTAGCATAAGTAAATATGTAGCAAACCTCAGTAATTTTGGGTCATGTATGTGATAAATATAAAGTTTATTGTACAGTGGAGAAATGCATGTAACAGTCACTGAATTAATTATTATGGTGTATGATTTGAGGACAAATCTGATGGATAATGATGTAGAACAAGAAGGTTCAGTAAATCATTTCGGAAACAGATAGTCTTCTGTAGTCAGTGTTTCTATTCTGGAAGGATAGGTCATCAAGCAAGACATTTTAGATATTGGGACTACTCATTATACATTTTGGGGAAACAAATTGATAGAAGATTATCAGTGGGGATGTTTAGACCATGTATGCAAAGAGAAGATCTCTGTTATTTCAGAAAGTAACTGCTTTTGGTGATGGTACATTTTGCTCTACAGTAAATATAAATGGAACACTCTGTAGAGTTCTTTTGGGTACTGAAGTCTCTATTTCTATGAACAGTAACTCCCAGATTTCTGGACTAACTGATATAAACTATGGATGTGAAGGTGGCATTAGTTAACTTACAAGGATAACTAGTTGATTATATGATTTCGTTATCTTTCACTCTGTAATGGAGACAGGTTTTGCATAAATTTATGTTCTCAAGTCTCCCAACTTTGCATTAATATGGAGAATAGATTTTATAATTAACCATGGGGTAAAATTGGATGCAGATACCTGTGAAATTGTAATTCCAAATACTTAACACTATTTGTATAAAACTTACCAAGAGTACAAGAAAGGTTTGGTTCAAAATTATTATTCATAAAACTAAAAACCGTATTCATAAAAGTAGAGATTATAGATATGAAGGTATTTCAAGTAGATACGAACACCAATCACTCATGCATAATGGTAAATTATTGGAGTTACTGGTAAAACAGAGTTAAAGAATGACTTGAGAAAAAATATAGTAGAGAACAGAAAAGTGATAAGTGAAGAATGTCGGATGGAAATGACATAAATGATGGCATCTATTCAAGTGACAGAAACAATTAATGAATTGAATATCAGTGATTTGATAGAATATTTCTTTTAAGTGAGTGAAAGATTACCTCAAGAATTACTTGGTATGGATAAACTTGTAAGTGAACAACATAGAGCACTGAAGTACCAGTTTTAGGCTTATAAATATCAATTCTCAGAGTTGGCATACTTGGTTAAAATATGAACCCACCCTTGATCTGTTGATAAATGAGGATTTACATGAAAAGTGGCACCATTATTTTTTGTGTTGTTGAATATTTAAAAAACAACAACAACAACATTGTATAGATTGTATAGCTTGCCAGAAGGAGAAGATTTAAGAGCATTCCATATAGTAAAACTGTTGCCATCCTTTACAAGATCTTAAGAATGTGATGGTACCTTTTTAATGTATACTAATGAGATGAATAGGCTGTGTGAAGAAAACCTATCTAAGGAAAGTTGTACTGAATTGAACATCTTGCATGCAGCTGCATATGGCAATAGAGGAAGTCTATATGCGATTACATTTCACATTATTTCACTATTTTTATATATTTATAAAAAGATTTGGTATTATATATATATGTTATTTGTACAAGAAAGTAATAACACTTTCTTGATGTTTTTTTCCTAAAACTGATATAATAACCTTTAAAAAGTACCTTTTTTATAGATTTAAATAATCAATATATTAAACTGAATCTAGCATCCCTAGCTTATGGCAGTGTCAGAACCATAAGTGTTGTACCTTTAATTATACAGTGTTCTAAACAATCAAGAACAATATATAATTATAACTCATTTTTATTTGTTTAAGAAGTAAATAATTATAGTTCGTTTTATTAAGCAAACAAGTACTTAACAAAAGTAAAAACCTAATATTTTTTAAATTCTTCAATTAGCCTAAATTTGAAGTCAAACAACATAAAATTATTTTGTTAAACAAAACTTTTGATGGTTATAGCAATCTTATAAAGTTTGAAAACTGTTATGGAATGAATTAGAGTAAAACTAGAAAGTCTATTCAGGTGATATTGTATTATTGTAACTTTTTAAGATTATAACGTGAATACTCATATTTGTATTGCATAATTTATTTGGACTATCACAGTGTTATTTCTGGTTTGTTTAGTTTAATACATAAGCTTTTGGCTGAATTATTTCAGCCTTCTACAGGCTCAAGACGTTTAGTAAACAACAGAACCTAATGGAACAATTCGAATTATAACTTGCCAGAGGGTGTCGCTATGGCACTGGCATGAGGCCTGTGCCCCGATTCTATTTGACATTCAGCTAGATGTAATTAATTGTTTTCTTTAGATAAAATATTTCATTATACCGGGAGGGGGAGGTTAATGGGGGGTTAACTTGAGGTGTTGCACAATCCCAGCTCACCCGGCTCGCTGAGGAGGCAGGAAAGACCGGCCTGAAGATCAACACCAGAAAGACGGAAGTGATGCGGCTGAACAACAAACAAGAGCACCCACTGCAGCTGCAGGGAAAAGACATCAAGGAAACAGAGCGCTTCCTTTACCTTGGAAGCATAATAAGCAGAGATGGCGACGAAGACGTTAGGAGCCGGATCAACAAAGCGGGACTCGCGTTTAACACCTTGCGACCCATCTGGAACTCCAAGATCCGCATCTACAACACAAATGTAAAAGCAGTCCTCCTGTATGGGTCCGAGACATGGCGAGTTACGAACACCATCACCAACAAGATACAGACGTTCATCAACAAGTGCCTGCGACACATCCTAAACATCAGGTGGCCAGAGAAGATCTCAAACACAGAGCTATGGAAAAGGACCAACCAGAACCCAGTCAACCAAGACATCAGGAAAAGAAAATGGGGCTGGATCGGACACACACTGCAAAAACCAGTTGACAACGTTACAAGGCAGGCCTTGGACTGGAACCCACAAGGGAAAAGAAAAGCTGGGAGGCCAAAACAGACGTGGAGGAGATCGGTCGGGAGTGAAGCGAAGGCCGCCGGAATGGTGTGGACCCAGCTGAGGTGAACAGCCCAGAACAGAGTCTGTTGGCGAGGTGTTGTTGTGGCCCTATGCTCCACTGGGAGTCTACAAGAAGAAGAAGAACTTGAGGTGTACCGGCCATCACGTTTCTATAGGTTGTGCTGAGTGTTCTGATTTATGCATTTGCTGTCCTATCACTAACTCCTGTGATGAATCAGACTAAGGTCTTTTTGTATGTAAATGAATTAATTTAGATTTAGTATTAATATTAACTGAACACTGTAGTACGTTATACCTTATCTTTAGATGGTTGTTTTTTGTCATTGTAAACTGTGTTAAATACAATTTAATTAACCTTTTGGCTATGGAACACTTGTATATAAAAACTGTTATAAAGGTCGGAAGGGTGGTTGCCTGGGTGTTGGAGTTGTTATATTTATTTTGATGTGCAATAGGTGGCCAATTTTAATATGTTTTCCTTATTAAGTTTCGTGACAATGTGTTAATCCACATTGTAACCTCACTGAGTATTTAGTAGAATATGCTGTTACAGCTACCTTCATAAGTTTTTCAACCACCGTATTACTAAATCATGGTATTAACAATGTTTTGGTTATTTTTTAAAAAATAATTTTCAAATTACCCGTGCTTTTGGAGGTCGCCTTTTGCGAATTTTATGAAGAACATTTTTTTTAAAGGATAATCTGGAATTTTTCTACTTGGCGAATAATCACTAATTTCTACTAATTACTGCCATGCCGTCACAATTGTGTTAATTTTTAAAATAAGTATTAATCCTGCATTGAACTTCTGTAAATCAAATAAACTGATAATTTAATAAACAAAACATGCTTTAATATTACCAATAAGGTGTATAATCTTTTTAATTAAAACACATCATGACTACTATTTGAAATAATTAAGAAGCTTGAGCCAAGTGCCCCACTGGCACAGCAGTAAGTCTATAGATTTATAGTGCTAGAAATCGACTATTCATGTAGTGGGCACAGCCAAGATGACCCATTGTGTAGCTTTGTGCTTAACTACAAACAAACAAACAAAGCAAATTTATTTGTGTGCATGGTTTGAATAGTATAAACAAAGAAATAACATTCAATAGACATTGTTATCAGAATGTTTTACACTTGCCTACCATGCTCACTAAACAGTAAATGTAACTAAACTTATCTGATTGGATGACTATTTTATTTTGTTTGGTGAATGTAATGGTAATGTTTACAAGTATTGCAACTCTATAAAACCATTATATAACTATTAACAAGTAAAAACACTAAGTAGTTAAGATGCTCGTCTGGAGGCAGAAGTAACAAAAATGACCTTGACCCAATTTTGACAAGGTCGTATAAATGTAATGACGTGCTGAGGGCATTGACCTAATTTGTATCTCATTCATAGGATACATCATCAACACCAGGAGTGGATTATTGTTACCACCTAGTAACATACTTTGAGACAATTATGCAATAAAAACCATTGAAAATCTTACATCACACAATGTGATGCCTAAACATATATCACACGAAGGCATGATCCAATGTTGACAAGGTAGCATGTATAATTTTAGTATGTAATGATAGATTTTCACTGCTCAAGGATCAAAGGTACATAATTTAAGATTTTTCAAAGTGATCTCTATTGTATGTAAGTACAGGTTGAAAAAAAAAATTGTAGGACATGGCCTTGTCAATTTCTTGTATAGGTGCACAGCGCAATAATGGATGCTAATTATAGGCATGTTTGTATGAAACAACCCTATTCAATTATAGAATAAAAAGAACAGTTGTGTAAGTATGACCTAAAAAATAAAAATGCCATATATCTTATAAAGGTGTACCTTTAAGTGAATATATATGCTATAAAAACTCTTGAAAATCTACACACTTTCATTGTCTATTGAAACACCATGAACAACAGCCGAGTCCCTGAGGAATGAAATGTCTGTCCAACAATAGTTATACTGGGGTAAATGTATTTCTAATAGTGTTAACAAATAACTATATTAATTAGACATATTTGAATATTTAATCCCACATATATTTTATTTTTCTTAATAGACATGTAGTGAACATCCCAGAGCTGAGGAATTTAATATCACCAAAACTTTGTGAGGACATGCCATGATTATAACTTTTAATGTAACTTTCAAAGAAGACTCATTCAGGCAGCCTCTCATGAACATTCTAAATTCGTTTAATGATAACATATAAAATATACTGGATTAAACCACATATCATTTGAAATCCAAAGATATTCTTTGCACATTTAGATAAACCTATTGGTACATGTTTAAAAGACAAGGTTGTGGTTTCACCTGACATGGTCCTGTCAAATATTGAAAAGGTTGATCAGAGTAAAAAAGGATTAACATTAGGTGAATCATTTAAAACTGAGGTCACAACTTTACAAATGCCTGTAGGTAGCAGTGGCTATAAGATCATTAATATTAAGGCTGATTCTTTAAAAAAACAGTCAGTTCTAACAAATAATAATAGCAATGATCTCTGTTGTGCCAAGGCTCTTATCCTAGGTTTGACACATCTCAGAAAACTGTCTAATTATAATTATATTTGTGATCAACGAAGATCACTACTTACACACCTAGCTATTAATCTCCACAGTTCAGGTAATGTTCCAATTGGTCATCGTTGAATAGAAGAGATAATGATATTTGAGCATCATTTAAAAGTTCAAATACACATTGTGTCTTCAGATAATTTCAATAGAGTTATCTACAAATGACCATCATATCCAGAAAACATTTTCATCTGGTTTCATGATGACCATTTTGATGTTGTAATATCGATGAAGTGTTTCCTCATTGTACAATATTACTGTTCTGATTGTGATAAGTGGTTTAATAACTTAAATAAGCATTACTATAATGTTTGTTACAGTAACAGCTGCTTAATTGATTAACTCCTTGTTTGTGCTGATTGTAACAGATTTTGTAAATCAATAGACTGTTACAATAGACAAAAAATTAAAAACAAAAAGTTTCATCATTGACAATTTTTTCAATTTAAAACCTATTTCATTATCACTAACAGGACAGAACATTGTCCTGAATTCCACAAATGTGGCACAGCACAATATGCAGGATGTAAAAAAAATTTTCATACCCTCTACACATCTATGTTTCCTTCAATCAACTGACAGTAAAGACTCATCCAAAAAATACTTGTTTTCTGATTTTGAGACTGACCAAGAAATGGGGACTCATGAAGTGAATTACTGTGTGGTCCAAGACTTTAATGGTAAAGAGAGAGCATTTAAAGGATACAATGCATGTGATGAGTTTTGTGAGTTCTTATATTCTGAGGAACATAAGAATTACACAGCCATAGCTTATAACATGAAAGGATATGATGGTCATTTTATTTTAAATTATCTTATCCGTCAATGGATAAAAACCCAATATTATCGTTAATGGCAGAAAGATAATGGTTATGAACTTCAAATCCATTAACTGTTTTGCCTTGGGCTCTTTAAATTTGCAGAAATCAAGTCGCAAATTTCATTGGAACAACAATACATGCGGTATCTCTGAGATGTTTTAATGTATCCTCTCAAAAACTGGTAAGATTTTGTTAAAGATCATAAGTATCTTGTACACAAAGAATGATGTTATTATATATTAGTATTTTTACTAAAAATACCTTTTTTTTTCTATTGTAATTTCTTGCACTCAAATTATTAACAAATCCAGTGCAAGGTGATTTTCATTTTACGTATAAAAATACTTTTCTTCATCTTATAGTTCCATATTTCATTTGCATAATCTATTGAACCTCCTAAAAGGATATCAAAAGTTTTTTAAAGGTAAATGTTTATATTCTATTTCTCATTTTCTCTACCATATCACTAACTCTAGCTATTATCATCAATGTACAATGCAATGAAATAATTAAAATTAGGAAATAGAAAACAAACAAACATACCTTTTAATTTTTTGTAGAGTATCATTAACGATTTTCCTTTTGTTAAATTCATAATTTCAGGTCTTTTCCTTTTCACATATATTTAATTTTTAATGTTTTATTTTTCTTTCTTGTCCTTTACCACTTGATCACAACACAACTCAATGGTGCCCTTGAGGCATATTACAGTTTCTTTGGGAGACATGCACAACCCCTTTGCCAAATTTTTGTTCAGCACATAATACTCTAAGCCTTGAGAATGGACACAAAGTATGATTTATATTTGAAAAAAAATGTTTAAACCATGTAATTATGCATTTTAAAACATAACTAATATATATAATTAACTAAAATAGTAAGAACTAAGTACAATTTAATTGTATCTCTAACTATAGCATATTTAGGTAAGAAACAACCATAAGTGCTATAGTCGATCAAGCAGCCAACAATACTACAGTCAGTTACATTTATTCCATGAGGACAACTGTTTGCCAATTTCGAAATAACCATTTTTAGATTATAGTGTAAAATAATCTCTTTCTAATCGCTATACACAGATGTAGGCTATAAAGCTCAAACAAATTTGTTGAAAGTGGGTGTGGTACCTGTCAGTGGTTGAAAAAAGTTATTACTTGTTTTAACTGTATTCATTCATTGAATTATTGAAGATACAGAAAGCCAAAGTAGAGAATTTTCTTAGTTCATTGATCACATGACAGTACTTCTGAAGTTTTATGTGAACTTAAAACTTAGATAAAACTTCGAATGAAAATGTATATTATTAATTTTATTCCCAGAGTAAAGGTGTTTAATCAGATTTCAAATGGTACATAGTGACTTGCACAGAAAAGCTTTTAAAGGAGCACCCATTGCAAAGTGGTTACAATTAGGGTTATCAATAGCTTCAGATTTATCCCCATGGCATTATCATCATTTCCTAAAACTTTTGGTTTAACCAAGTTACAGAAAGGATATTTTTCTCATCTGTTTGATACAAGGTTAAACCAAAAGTATAGAGGCTTTCTACCCAATATGAATATCTATTCACCCAACATCATGGCAACACTCATAAGAGAGAAATTTCTGGACTGGCACCAACAGCACCAAGAGGAAGGGTACATCTTCGATTTTCAAGATGACATGTACTGGTATGATTCATCTTCTCTTCATAGATATGCTATTAAAAGTTATTATACATGAAGTTGTATGTTCACAAAAAACTGAAAGATACATAATCCTACAATTGTGCTTATATGACAAAATGCAAAAAGTACACTTTATTAAAGTTTGTTGAAATACATGCATTATTTATTTTATCTCATGAGGTATTTTCCATCTGATGTTGACATACTCCATTGGTACTGTCTACAGTTCAGAGATAAGTTTTTTGCCACCTGTAGTATTGACCATTTAAGGTACACAACTGTTGCTTTTGTATGCATGGCCATATACAGAAGCAAGTCTATACCATCACATTCTATAGCTCTTCTACCTAACCATGGATACAGTACAAGTAACAACTATAGTGAGGTAAGTGTACAGTGTTTAGACTACATGCAAAAATCTGAAGGTGGTAATATCCAACATTCTCTTAAGAGTGGCAAAATTAAAATCTTAAATTATAGTGTTGACAGCTTCTGCAAGGAGTGTAACACTATATATGAATTTTACGGGGGTCTTTATCACAGGTGTATTTGATGTTACAATATTGACATAATGTGGTCTGTTAAAAATACGTACATTGGACCAGTTACATTTAAAAACTGATTTATTTCAGGAGATGTGATTGTACTGTATGCGACCAAGTACATTGGACAGGCAACATAAACTAGAAGCACAGGGATACAAGGTTGCTTTTATTTGGGAACATGAACTTAATTGTATGAAATCCACCAATACAAATTTAAATATTTTTCATAAGGACCACACAGACATACTGGCTGTGATAGATATTGAAGGATTTTAACAGAAGAACAGATCATATGTTATTAAAGAACTATTGTTCAAATGTTTATTCAGCAATTATGTAGGTGTTTTTCTTTAAACAACCGTTTTTGAATCAATGTCTATCAGAGACAGACCACAGGCAATGTGATTGGGTGACTAGAAATATTCACAAAATCCCCTGAGTTGATTGAACCATCAAGTATATCTGTTTGTGGAATTTGGTTAGTTTGCTAAGACACAGCTTCACAGCTGCATTTTCCCAAATTCCCTGATATAATTTGGAGTCAATTGGTTGTCCCAGAGTTAATCAACTTCATAAATCAACTATCATTGTAGTGTTAAAAAAAGTCGATGTTATATCTAAACGGATTGTAAATGATTTTATGAATACATGTGTAAATAAATAGATTTATATGTTGTTCACACACACTTTTTGTCATTTATTTATCATGACACCTAGAGTTAAGCAACACTAGGATTTGCTCTGAGCGTTAACTAAAGCTACACCTAGATAAATTAAAGATATGATTGCCAGAGCTAACAATGATTTTATAAACTGTATTTGTGAATGTGCTTTAAATGTTTTAAAGGGTAACGTTCTCGTGACGAAAGTACAAAGCAGAAACTTGGATGATACAAGTCATTATTGATAGTGTTGGCTGATAAGAGAACATCTGTTAAACAGAAAAGAAACAATGATATAAGACGTGCCAATGAAAGTAAATCCTCATAAAAGCAGTAAAACAGTGGAACATATGTTAACAATTCAAGCTAATTTCTTTTAAAAATGGCATGCAACCTTTAATAGTTAAATCATTTTAGCTGGAAGAAAGTTGCATCATAGATAACTATGTATTAAAAGGTGTTGTTTTCAAATACGTATACTAAAAATGAGGAATATTTTTGACACTTTTTGGAGTGCTCCAGGCCTAGTAGCCTGCATAATATTCTATCTATAATAAAGTTAAAATGGTATTATTGATTGCTAAAATTTTATTTTATAGTTTACTCATTTTGTGCATCCCCAAATTTTGGCACCCTAGGTGATCACCAAGTTCACCAAATGGTTACGCCGGCCCTGCTTATAGCACCAGTACTTTATTTGGTGGTTTGGTAGGATGGACTATTCGTAATGCTGCCAGACTTTAAAATGGAACATACAAAACAAATGGTTCTCATTCCTGAAGAACTAGCATACCTTCTTTATCAACCTAAAGTTTTGAAATTTTAAACTCTATAGATAAAGATATGAAATCTGTCATATATATAATAATACTCTATCTGCAAATGATAAAGCCAAGACATTAAACCAGCTGCAATAACATCATAAAATCTTTCAATCACAACCCATGGATCCTACTAAATTTCAAATTAAATTGCTGACTCATGACTTAACAGTGTACCTCTAAAATATAAAAAGAAAGCTGAAATATTATTAAACTTAATACATTCAAGTGGAGATGTAACATAAATTGGTCGAGAAGAAGTAGTGATTAATGGAAATATCTGTCCTGAACAGTAACATAATCGATCTGATCAATGATGTATTATGGAAACAAAAAATTTTAACCCTACTGGATGGAAAGAATGTGCAGAACAAGTATCATATATTCGATGACAAGGAACCCACTTTGAGACTAATAATGGTTGGAGACATCTAGAATGGGTAATGAAGAAAAACTTTAATGTAAGTTTAACATAACAGCAAATGTACAACGTTTCGACAAGGTACCTGAATGAATCTGAATTACAATGTGTTATCAAGTCCTTGAATGACATCTATGCAGTGTAAAACATTCTATGTGAACAAGGAAGGGGTAAAATAAACAGTATTTCATTAAATGGAAGAGATATCCTCAAGCCGATCTGAATTGACTGCTATCATAAAATGCTATGTATAATTCTATTACCCATTATTTGACATGGATCTGTTGTATGTGACATTACCCAGCAATAGTTCTATGAATTATTTTACCAACACTACATTGACAAATTATATCACACATTTTCAGAGATCTATTAACCTCAAGGGCTTGCAGGAAGTGGCCTTGGCCGAACTACAGTTGGCATAATGTACCTGATGGTAAGGATGAATTTCCCTCCTTTCTGGCCCTGAAGGTCTCAGTAGAGTTGTTTATATTAGGTTATTACAAAGAGCCTGGGGATCTGATTAGAATACTAAATCAATTAGAAGAACTACACCATGAATCCAACACAGATCCTGTATTTAGCTATGATTCATTCACCATAAAAGTAAATATCAATATGAAAGATGGACTCACTATGTTATTAGGTCTCATATTATCTGTACTATTCGGATTGGAGATTAATCATATGATATTGTAGTCCACTATAGCTTCACATACTGTTAATATGCACGGTGGATTTCATTCACTCTATGTTTACTCAGTATTGTGGAACCTAGTATTTTCAGTGATGCACATGTGCCACTGTTATAAATCGTTCAATTTAAAGGCCAGGATGGAGTAAAAATCAGTTCTTCCATCATACTGTCACACATAAAAGCCTTTCAGAAAGGAACTGCTAAATATCCTTTGAAGTATATAAAGTGTAAATCATTTTCAATTCCTAAGGGAAACTTACAAGCATCTATTGATTATGCATTCTTAAATCAAGTACCTACACGTCTTGTTATAGGATGTGATGATAATGATGCATTTAATGGATATTGGAAGGAAAACCCCTACAATTTCAAATATTACAATATCAATTTCATGGCAATCAATGTGGATGAAATAAATTTCCTGCTCGACCCTTACAACCCGATTTTGATGCTGAGCTGTATGCACAAAGCTATGAAACATTATTTTAGTAGAATGAGAAACAGTTTCAAGATAATGAAATTGATGTAGGATATGACAAATATTTGGAAGGATACACACTTTGTATTTGATCTTACACCCAACCTATCTGGTGGTGATTGACACTTTAACTTGGTAAAACATAGAAATCTATGAATAACAATACAATTTAGCAAAGCATTACTTAACACTAGAAATGTTCTTGCCTATGCAGAATTTCAGTCCATTTTAGAAATTGACCAGTTCAGAAACATCATCACTGATATCTAAGAAGCAATGAACACTGTAGAGATTTATTCTATACTATCACAACATATGTGTATGTGAAAGAAACTTGGAGGTGTGTTTGCCAGTTTATACTACTGTACATCATCAACTTGGATCCAAGTCATAAATCTGGAAGTCACTGAGCCTGTATCTTCTTTGGTTGAAATGGGAAAGGAGAATATTTTGATTCCCTTGGTTTGGGTTGCTTTCGAAAAATCACAACATAAGAAAATTCATCAAAAAGAACTGTCGCAAGTGGACTTACAATAAAAAGGTTGTTCAAGGATCTTATTCAACAGTGTGTGGACAATATTGTATATATTATGGCTATTAGAAATGTAGATGTATATTGAAACAAAAAATATTGTCCAAATTTGGATCTAATAAAGATATAAATGATATATTTGTTCATAATTTTGTTACAGAGTGATTTAATGTAACAACGCATATACTAGATATACATTTTTATGTTGATCAGATATCAAAATCTTTATTGTATAAAGATTAATAAAGGTTTTTAAAACTTGAAGATATTTGTCAGAGTGATTTATGTTATGTATAAGATATTAATCATCTTATATCATAATAATCTTGTTTATAGATTGCATGATGAAACAAAACAAATCTCATCAAAATATTTTTGTCATAATTATATAGATTACAGTTACTTAATATTATACATTTTTACAGAGGAACTCAGATAGCTCTTGAAAATTGGGTCATGCCCTCAGGCAGTGCATATTTAGGCATCATGTCATGTGATTTAAAGATATTTTCAAAGGTTTTTACAATACATTTAATTGTCTAAAGGTATACTTGATAAAACATGTAATATTTTCATTTTTATGTCATACTTACATAAATGTTCATTTTTAAAACCATGCTTATATTTACTAACCATTATTGAGAACACCATGTCCCACTTTTACTGTATATAATTATCTGGTTTCATATCATTACATACTATAATTATTTATGCTACCTTGTTGAAATTGGGTCATGCCTTTGGGTATTGTATGATTAGGTATCACGTCATGAGGACTTGTCATTACATACTATAACTGTATATGATTGATTCATGCTACCTTGTCGAAATTTGGTAATGGTGTTGATGACGTATTCATATGAATGAGATACAAACTAGGTCAATGCCATCAGCACATCATTACATTTATAAGACCTTGTTGAAAATTGGGTCACAATCATTTTTGTTTATTTCCACCTCCAGAGGAGCATCTTAACTACTACTGTGTACAATGCATCAAACATCAACAGTTCGAATTAAAAATTGCCACAGGTTCTATGCCCCAATTCTATTTGATAATTCCCAGAATCCCCAGTTGGTGTCTTGAATAGAAAACCAAGATCAATTTCATACTGAAATGCCAAAAATTCCCACACCTATAGGCCCGAGCCCCGAAACTTTTAATCAAGCAAACAATCTTTTAATTCCCAAACATCAACAAAAACAAGAACATGCTCTTCATTCTTTAGAACAATAAGCCTGCAGCCTAAAAAGCTAAAATAAGATAATAAAACAAGCCATATTACTGACTCTTTAACATTATGCTAGAAAGACATGATCAACAGTCAAGATAATGAAATTAGTTTAGGTAAATAAAATTAAGGAGAAGGAAGATTTTTGTGTTAGTTTTAACAGCATCAGAATCAATGCATGATTTCTTTGATGAAAGGTAACCAGCAAGTGTCAAGAAGAAATCTTTGATTTTTGTTAATGCCTTTATGAGGACCATATTAAAGGCTTCTTTGATTTTTTCTCTTTTTGGTACCACAATTCTTGTCTCACCATTAAGTATGAAACAAGATGATACCTCAAAACTATGAATTCTCTTATCAATCTTAAACACCTTAATCAGTTCCCCTCTATCTCTTCTTTTATCAAGAGAAAACAGTTTCAGAGATCTTAACCTCTTCTTGTATGACAGCCGTCACATCCCAGGTATCATCCCTTTCCAAGAATTCAATGTCTTTTCTATGGTAGAGGTCTTAAGGTCAACGTTGTGGTTATTCTCTAGAAAAGTGTACATACTATTGCTACAACAGGTGACTGAGTAAACCTTTTATTGGTTCTAAGTCTTTAAAATGCAGTTGTGTTGCATGTATCATACATTTTCATTTAGAATGTTTAGGATTTACAAAGTAACTTAATTATAAAATATTGTGTCTGAAGTCTGAAGACAGGGTTTCCTCTGGCTTTTCATATTTTTATGCCACTTGATAAAATATTTTCAGACATGGATTTTAAGGTCAATTTTATATGATAATTTTAACTGTATTACAACATTTTAAACTCAATAATAATTATAATCAATATTTTGTAATTTTCTGATATTTATTTAGTGTATTTCATGAAGAAAAATAAAAAAGTGATACCAAAAACAGAAAAATGAAAGAAGACATTGCAATATAGCAACCCATGAATGTGGTCCTTCTACAGGCATTTACCAAAATCATGGATTCCTCCTTGGTACTTCCTGATTACCATTTATTAAAAAAACAAGACCTGTATTGACTCTAATGCTGTTATAAAACTAACCTAATAGTTTTCCTTCTCCTTCATTTTATAGTATCTGACCTAATTTTATTCATTTGTACTGTTGATTATGTTTTTCTAGCATTATATTAATAAGTCAATAATAATAATAATATGATTTTCAACATTTTAACTTGCATTATTATTTTATTTTAGCTTATTGTTTTAAAGATATAGAGGGCCCGTTCTTGTTTTTCGTTGATGCTTAGTAACTTGTAATTAGATTTGTTCTTTAGATCCTGTTATTTACTAAATGTCTTGCACCTGTAGAAAGCTCAGGTAATTGAGTCCAAAGCTTGTGTATTAGAAACTAAAATAACGTGGTGATACTTGAAATACATTACTTATTATCAATGGTAGTATTGTTTTAACAAGTCACAATAATGTTTAACTTCATGCTACTTTTTTTTTTATAGTGGTATGATACCAGTTAACTTTTTAAAAGTTAACTGTGTAACACTGAAATCAAATTTTCAGTATTTTTTAACATGAAAGAATAGACTTCCACTATAATAACATAGTATTTTGGATCAATTAATGTTGACCATATAGTCTTAAAGTAACATAAAAAGTTGAAGTTAAAATAACATAAGTATATTTTGTAAATTATTAGCTCAGTAAGGTTGTAATCCATCAATTTTAAAGCTTATAATTTTATTTCTAGTCATATGATTAAGATGCAAAGAAAACAGTTAATAAAAAAAAATTCAAAATTTTTACATCAAAATTGAATAGAAATAATTATTTATAGTCATATTGAGATAGAAAATTATGGCATTGATAAACAGGACATCCGGTTTCAAAATTTTCTTTTAAAAATCGTTATTCATACAGTCGTACCACTTGTGTTTTCTCTTATTTAAGACATTATCAATACGAAAAATATCTTTCTAATGAAAATTGTAAGGTAAGATGTTCGACATAGTTATAAAACAATATACAAAATAAATTGTTAATAAATGTGTATACAGGATGAGACAAAAGTTATAACAGTTACACACTTTTATTAATACCAAAAAAAATATGCATGGGTATCTAAATCTGTAAAAAAATAATAACAATTAAGAAAAGACAACAAATAAGACAAAGACAAAATCGAATATCAAAACCTTTCTACAAGAGTGAAAGTATTTGACTCACCTTGTATATATATATAAATGTGTACATTTTTATACAGTGTTAATTCAAGTACAGCAGAAGGTCCTAGAATTTCTTTTTGATACTTTATGATAACTTAGAATGCTTAGCTGTTTATATTAATTTCA
This sequence comes from Limulus polyphemus, assembly GCF_000517525.1. Classification (NCBI taxonomy): domain Eukaryota; kingdom Metazoa; phylum Arthropoda; class Merostomata; order Xiphosura; family Limulidae; genus Limulus; species Limulus polyphemus. The sequence continues at coordinate 116,913 of NW_013668516.1, read as the reverse complement.
AGATTCAGTCAGACTTTACCCAGGTTCTTCAAAGTACAATATCAGTATATGGACAAAAGTTGATTGTTTCTTTTAGAGTAAAATCACATTGGGTTATGTGCTGTGTACATTGCAGAGAACCAAACCCCGGGTTTTAGCATTGTAAGTCCATAAACATACCACTGTTCCACTGGGGAATCTAGAAGAAAGTTTATATTGGTTTGCCCAGGTATATCAGTAATGGTGTATTTTTTATTAACATCTAGTTGCTTGATTATTTTAAAAGTATTATATAGTTTATTGTTGCATATCTTGAGGATCTCAGAGGTATTTAATAAATTCTATACACTGACATGACAGATTTGTAGCCTGGATCATCCATAACCTAGATAATGTCAGTAATTCTCCCACCCCCCATCCTTGAGATTTTAGCAAATAAACATTTAGATTGTATCATTAAGTATATTGCCAGGTAACCACATGTGATTCCTCTATACAGGACAGATGCTGCATCATTTGTAAAATGGTACAGCATTTGTTGTGGAATCTTTGGAACCTGATCAACTCTGCAGCTAGGAAGCCATTGTAATCAAGCTGCATCAGGACTTTGACCTACTAGAAATTATAACCACCCACTAGAAATTCCAATAGTTATAAATGTGCTGCCAACAGCCTACAACAACTTAATAGTTTACACTGTCAGCTGCAATGCTTGCGTTGTATAGCACAATCTGATATAGCAGCAGCAGCAAACCAAGAAGATATTCTGGTCAATAAGTTTGTGGAGGGATTCCATAGTGAGTCCATGAAGCACCACTTGAACATTAGAGATACTATACCTCTAATAGAAGCTGTGACAGTAGCAACAAGATATGAGGTTGTATTAGGTCATCAAGAAATCACTTGGCTTTGAAGCAAAAACATGTCCTCTTTAATACCTTCCACATTTGCATACATTTTCCCATTAAGATGGTGTTGCGTCAAACGTGCCACATGTGAACGTGCATTGTCGTTGAGAAGAATAACACCTTTCCGATTGAAGAGTGAAGGGCATTTCTGATGAAGGGCTTGAATTAAACGTTCCAGTTGCTGATTATAGATCTCAGCATTGACAGTTTACTGTGGATTGAGGAGCTCAAAACGAATTACTCCTTTGATGTCCCACCAAATGCAAAGCATCACTTTCTGCAGATGGAGTCCTGGTTTTGGGGTTGGAAATGGTCTTTGTCTAGGACTGAGCAATTGTTTTTGGATTTTACTATTCGCATATAGAATCCATTTTTCATCAATGGTGACAAATCTCTCCAAAAGTGGTTCATGAGCATTATGCACCAGAAAAGACAAAGTAACATTCATACATTGAAAACAATGATCATCAGAGAGTTTGTGAGGCACCCAAACACCTTCTTTATGGAGTTTTCTCATATTCCTTAGATGGCTACATATTGTTTCATGAGAGACATGCAATTTGAGAGTCATTTCGCGAGTGTGTTGCCTTGGGACTCGACAAGCACCTTCAGAGCATCACTATCGATTCCAATATGTTGGCCATTGCCATCACAGTTTTTAAGGCTAATGTTACCTGAATGAAATTTGCTGAACCATCGTTGACACTTACAAATGTTCAAAACATTTTCATAAACTTATTTGATATTCTTTGTGGCTATAAAGACGTTGTTTCCCTTCTTGTATTCAGACAGCATTACATGCCGATTGTGTGTCTCATCGTGTGTCATCACTATAAGGGATTAGAGTATACTAAACTTTACACGTTATATAGGCAACACTAACGAGATGTTTAGGTGGTTAATTTATCTATTATATGTGGGATGTACGTTTTCTAGAGGGTGGTTAATGAAAGTGTTCCATAACATTAATTTCTTGATGACCTAATAGCTTTGAATACGTTGTTGGTACAAGAGAAATTTGCAACAGTAGCTGCAGTGTCCATAGATCTTCCAGGGAAAAAGCATCTTTGTGTGCCAATCTCACTATACTACAATGCTATATGTTACTCTGATTCAACATAATTAATATCCACAGATTAACAGTGGTATATTGAACATGCTGTTCCACCTGCTGCTGATGTAGATGGGAAGGTGTTCTTATCCATGGAAAGAAAAAAAGAGATGCCTATTATGCCCATGTAGAATATAGTTATTGGAAACAAAGAGGCTCAAGATAAATGACAGTTTTTAAAATGCTGTCAGGTCTACTAATATAAACTAGTGAACCTTAGATCAGCTTTGACCACTTATCTGAGAGAAAAAAGTCATCTGCCTGTTTCTTCAGGATCAGGGGTTAGTACAATATTTACAGGGCTGACTATGATTTGTTATGTGCCTTTAAAGGTAAATGGGCGTATAACAGTGTTTTCATTTGATACAAGTTCTCGATATTGTGATGCATAAGTCACTATTGTGTAAACTACCACTAAATATTTATACCTTAAAACAATCGTTCAGTTGACTTACAGAGAATGGAGAAGCTTGATTCCATATGAATATTGTTGCCGCCATATTAAATGTGTGGGAGTTGTTATTGCAAATCTATTGGTATTTCAGATTTAGACATCCTATAGAAGTTATTCACTAGTATATCCTATATGCGAGGTAAGTTGGAGCTCTGTAATAAAACCATGAAATGTCAATTGGAGCATGCACAAGAACAATGAACTCTACAGAGGAATGCAGATTATGTCAATATAATTTAATACTCTAGTGATGTTTCTTGGTAATCTAGGAGCACAGTGTCAATTTGCACCACCAGCTAATGATATGTTTGAAGTGATGTCCTAAACACACCATTTTTTTTTTTGCAAAAAAATCCAAGCCACAAATTCTTGGACAGTTATCTCTTCAAGACCGAGATGTACTCTGATTAAGTTTGCAACTAGAGTAAACCATTTCTAGTGTGGTGCATAGGGTAGAAGTGACAAAAACTAGTAATGAATCTAGTACTACTTAAGCTACACTATGCTGGCAGATAATTCGTTGCCAGTACATCAGAGGTTGCTGGTTGAGGATTGTACAGACAACAGATAAGCAGAGACAGTTTGGGTGATTAGTAAGGGTATTTGCCAATATTTATTTTATAAACAAAAATAACCCAGTATCATATAGAGACTTCTTTGGATTTTAAATTTGACAATGAAGAACCCACTTTTTAGAAAATAAAAGTTTGAATAGGTCACAAAGAAACGTTTATTATAAATGAATAAAGGTTTGACAAGATTATGTCATCATCAGATACAAGTAGTTTACATAGACACAGTATGGAACAAGGAGGTCATGTGACAAGAGATTGCTTAACAGCTTAATTAATGTATCTTGATACCCAAGGGTGTTGGTTTACAGTTGGGTTGTTTTTTTTCAATTAAGATAGCTTCCATTATTTTGCATTTGTTGATTTTTAGTTTTTTGTTTAAAATTTCAGTGCTTTGTATAGATGTAATGTGGTTTTTGAGTTGCAATTTTGGTAAACATACGAGGATCTTTTATTATATAAATCTGGTTTCCAGTTTTCTTCCTGTTTCTCTGATGTAGAATCCTGGACATTTATGATGTTGGTATTGTGTGGTTCTATATAATTTTTGTTTAGTAATGATTTTAGTTTAGAGCCGGGTTGTTGAGTGAATTTGAAGTCAACAGGAATTTTATGTTTAATGGCAAGTTTTCTCCAAGTTTTAATTATTTTTGAGCCGATTTTTGATAAATGGTAAACTGCAGCGTAATATTGTTTTGGTGTTTAATGTATTAATGTCAATTTTGTTTGCGAGTTGAGTTTGAGGTTTTTGTTCTGGAGGTTGTGTGGACATTTTTCGACAATAGTTGGTGGAAATGTGTTGGTGTGAATGAAGGAATGCTTTAGACTTCCTTGGAGATTTAGGGATATAGTCAGCACTAAAATAGATTGGCTGCTGAAAGACAAAATCAGTCAACCTTCGAATAGTACTTGGTCATCACCAGTACATCAGTAATGATAATAAGAGTGAAAGAAATAAAAAGCACCTAGGTTAGTTGTGGACTTCAAGTGGGTGATCATGGTAATGCAAACCAACCTATTTCCATTGCCAGAAATGGATAATATCTTGATTTGTTGGAAGGTCCCTGCTAGTTAAGTTCAGTAGATCTCGCCTCTGGGTACTTCCTAGTTGAATTAGATGACAAAAGTAGAGCCAAGACTGCTTTCAGCTTTTAAAACGGCTTGTATGAGTGTCAAATCATTCCATTCAGCCTCTGCAACGTATCAGCTACTTTCGATATAAATTGCATTACACAGTTTGCAGCATGAATAATGTTTTATCTGTATTGATGGTATCTTACTCTTTACTCACACATTTTAGACTACAGCTGAAAACCTAAGCATGGTATTTAAATTTTTGTAAAGTTAGTGTCTAACATTGAAGCAATAGAAATGTTATTTCTTGCAAACACACAAAGAATTTCTCTGACACTTGGTGAATAGCAGTTGTAAACTAGATTGAACCTACAAACCACAAGTCAAATGTTTTTTCAGGTATAAATCGTATTATAGATGTTTTGTGGCCAATTTTCATTGACAATAACAACACCATTTTAAACATTAACTAAGGTAGAATTCAATTTTAAATAGACTAGGGACTTTACAAATGCAATTCCAATAACTAAACTTTTATTTTAGTGATATACTGGTATTAGCTTATCTGAAGAGAGATATCTCATTTATGGTGGATGTGGATGCTAACGATAGTAAATTGAGAACATTAGTATTGCAAATACAAAATTCTGTGGAACATGTCTAGCCTGTAGGAGTTAATGGTCACTTCTTTACAATGCTTGCCATTATTTGTATGGTTGAAAATTAAGTGTTTAAATAGATCATCATTTAATTGGCTCGTGAGCCTTAGACAACTGTAGGGTGGTACTGCATGTTGTATTATAATACTGATCAGCTTGGTAGCATGGAAATTCACATGGACTTTCTTGCTGCTAGGTGAGAGCTTACAATATGTAGAATGTTCAGATCTTGAACATACTGCTGCCATGGATACTAAAGTATTTGTTATGACAATGAACAATACAAATGACAAAGATTTCACCGATGAATGGATACCAAACAGGCCAAAGGAAAAGCTATAAGAAGAGAAATGAAAAAAAAAATAGAATATGGAAATATGCAACCTTTTTCAATTGTTTCATTAATTAAATGTATGGAAGGGAGTGCTGCAATGTTACATCTTCCAGATCTAGAAGCAAAGTGACTTACCTATGATGCAGTGGTTATAGGTCATGAAATCATGTTTCACTCGTCAATAAGCCTACTCTATACATTACTGACGAGCCCTCTGGCTTGACTAGGAACTAGAGAGTGAGCAGAGTGAAGCTTCAGATCATAATAAAAAACAATCAAATATTACATTGATTAAGAAGCAGAGTAAAAAAAAAAGCAACACTGAACCTTCTCTGGTGTTTACGACAAATCAAAGGAGGATAAGATGTTGTTCAGTCACTAGGGCTTGAAGTGAGAGATAACTCTCAACAGTTAAAGCAATCAATGAAAGAAATGGAGTTTTAGCCCTTACTTTCCGTACTATGAGATGGAATTTCACGGTAATTTTGCTTTAGAAACATTTTATTGGTAGTTAATGAACCTGAAAAGTTATTGGTTGGAAATTGTTAACAGTAGTTATAGTTAATATAAAATGTTAAATTGTCAATTAAAATGTTTTTAATTCATGTGATATGACGTTCTTTTTTGTTGTTTTATATCAACTTTATCATGAAGTGGCATTTTGTGCATGAATATTAGAGTACTTAGAACACTTCTTCTTCTTCTTAGTTCCTGTCGTTCCTAGTGGAACATAGGGCTACAACAACACTTCGCCGATGGAAGTGTTGTTGCAGTTTCTGTAGCAGATTGTTATCGGGGTGGAGTTGCTAGCCCCACACCCAAGTGGGCATGTTTGGTGCGACAAGGACGCGAACCCGCGACCCTCAGATTGCGAGTCGAGTGACTTATCCACCGGGCCACTTAGAACACTACTGCATTGTTGAACCTTCTTCAACATGTAAGTAAGTGTTATTCTGAGTAAAACGTTTGTAGTTCTGAGTTTCATATCAGAAACACTCATAAGCATGGTCTGAAATAAATGAAAAGCCTGCATAATTCTGTCTGGTTGTACCTATGTATCAAATGGAAGTTTGATATACCTATGTAGTTTGTGTTGGCAGAAGAAAATAGAAAGAGAAAGAAACATTACAGAATAAAGTTTACATTTTTCCATGTACTTTTTGGGATTTCTACTAGATACAAGTACAAAACCACATTGTTTATTTACTGTATATATTTTCTCAAAAATGCGTAATGTGTTGAATTATTTTCTTTTAGTTTGTGTTATTAACGTTGAGTGTGTGACCAATGGATGATGACATAATGATGGACAATACGTCTGAATTAAAATCCACTGACAGAAATGCATAACTTCTCAATCCTCCTACTTTTTTAAATATCCTGCTAACCAAAATCCATATGTTTACATTATTTGCATATGCATACTTATGGGAAACATTCATAAAATAACATTAGTTAAAACCTCGTAAGTGAAACTAAAGCACCTGAGCTTTTAAGAAAGAAAATACTATTGAAATATAGCTGCAGTTTTTAAACATTAATCAAAGGAAAACGTTGATGTTAGTGTAACCCTCATTCCTACACAACACAGAGTCAGCTCAAGAAAGTTGACTTTGGAACTTACAGAGTACAGCATAAACAATTGGAAAAGTTGTAGTATAGTTGTAAGAGCAATAAAATTTTCTCGAACTCTGGTAAATGCCATGCCCTCAAATGTCAGTAGAGGAGTGGGCAGCTTGTAAATTTACTATAGGCAGATAATGGTATAGTGATATTGTATTCTAAGTACAATCCATTTAGAAAGGCATCTGTTGTAGTGATTCAGTTGTGGATTATTTGTTTTTGTTTTTCTTGTTATTGCGCCGCTCAGTAGTCTTGTGGCTACTGATCTTATGATATCTGAAAACCAGATGCTTATCTGCAGGGAGAAAAAGCTGAACCATTATATTTAGCACACATGTAGGTTATAAAGCATGGTATAAAATGGTATAGATGCCTGCAAAAAAAATGCTACAGCAGAAATAACTTTATGTTAGATAGTATTTGTTCATCTTTTACATCTTACTATTCATTAATATTTTGAGAAAACTTAAGAGTATGGTTGGAATGTATAGGTTTCACTAGTCAACATGATAGATTGACTAAGGCTGATATTGTTGTTTTATCATTGTTTGATCTAGCACCAAACATCAATTAGAGTAGTTATTTTTACTAATACCAGTAATCTGTGCAGTAGTTTTAACTTTCTATTAAACTTAGACTTCGAGCTAAACATTCTATCCAATCATCATGGAATACATATTTGATTTGAATGTCAACCCTAATATATAGCTAAAGATTTCCTTAAGTTTGAAGAAGTGGTCTCCTGATCTTTTCATGATGGCAAAAGTTGTGTAAAAGGATGTTACACCTTTGGTAGCCTGGATGCCTCGTCCTCTATCATTACCAGTTACTAACACCATCCATCTATTATGCCTATACCACTGAGAGATACCAGGAATGCAGACAACATAGGAATGATATTTTGGCTCACCAGTGGTGGGATCATAGTTTGAAGAAAACCATTTGGCTGTTTGCTTGGCTTTCAAGTGAGAGTATGACTTCTAAACTACAGAGAAATATATGCAAAACAAAGAAAACTAAATAGTGGAGCTCAAACTAACATCCCAGTAGAGTACAACTCATTAGCCATGATGCATTAATAAAACCATTATCAGCTCAGGTGACACACTAGAACACCTGGATTTATAAGCTCCTGAAAGAGGAAAGATACCTGGAACAGGTGCATTACAACTTTGTCTGTGAAATGTAACATTGGAATCTTTATATCTGTAAAATTTCATTTAGAAGCTTTTCTTTCATATTGTAAAGATTTTTTTTCTCTTTAGTAAATTCGTACTTTGTAAAATTATAGCCACAGGCACAAAGCTGCGAAAAGTATTTGTTCAACTGAACCATTGTGGGACATATGTTGAAATGATCCCTTGCAGTTTTAACTGTTTTAGGGGATTAATGCCCATTAGTAGGTACCGTCAAGTATTGTAGGATGAGTTTAATAGTTTAATCAGTAGGCTTGCGCCCGTGGCTTTAAAAGGGCTTACTTTATAACTTGTTTGTTTTTTATAGCAAAGCCAAATAGAGCTATCTGCTTGGTCCACCATGAGGAATCAAACCCCATATTTTAGAGTTGTAAGCCCGTAAAATTACTATTGTCCCGCCAAGAGACAGTTTCTTTTTGTATGTTTTACAGTTTTTTGTATGTACTTAAGGGGTTTCATTTCTGCAGCATAGTATTGTGTATTTGAAGGATTTGCTATTGTTTGTGTGTTTTGACTTTGTTAATATTGCTTTTGATTTTGTTTTGCCTTTTTAATTAATTCTGTTTTGTTCAATTGTATTAAATTTTTATCTTGTTATTTCTCAATTTTTTTACGTGTTTTCCCTTTTTTACATGTTTGCGATTGTTTAGTGTCTTCTATTTCTTGTACCTTTCCTAATTTATGTTTATTTGCCATTATTTTTGAGTTGAATCCATGTGTATAACTACATAAATCATGATTTCATTTGTACAACTCATATGTAGTGTATATAATTGTGTACTACATATATATTTTTTAAATTTTGCTTTGCTTTCCATTTTTGAATGCAAAATGATTTATTTGATGTTTCCAAATCGATTGTTTCTGATATGTAATGGTCTAAACTTGCTTGGAGAAATGAAGTCTACTAATGAACACGTTTTGGAAGCTTCGCTGTTTTCTAGTATTACCTTATTTGTACTCTAAATCTGATAGAGGCCATGTGATAGATTCCATCTGAGGTGTTACATTTTGTAGCTTGACCAGTTTAGGAATTAAGTTACTGTTCGTGAGATAGACGAATTGTGTCCTTCTTGACTTTGTGTTTAGTGGATACCTTGAAGCTGTCACATAGAACAAAAATATTTCCGTATCACAGTGCCCTTTTCTGATTGGTTAGTTGCAAGGAGAATGAATGTGCTCTGTGATGTGCAATTTTGACACTTTTTTTGGGAGACTCAATCTACTTTTGAAAGAGACACAACAGACAAATATAAAAGATAAAACACACATACAAGACACTTATGTTACAAGAAAAATAATCACACCACAGGTTTCAATAGCAACAAAACAAACCCAAAACGAAGCATCTGGGGAAGATGGCATACAAACCATTTTACTCAAAAAGGCACTCAGCTATTGCTTGAACATCTCATGGCAGTATTTAATCTCTTCCTAACATCAGAGTAGATCTCCATTTCTTGGAAGCGGGTGAATGTTCTGATGTTCATTTTTAAATGAGGGGAACCAGCCAATAAATCACAGCGCTAAAGACCAATCAGCCTGACTAGCTGTGTAGGCAAAATTCTAGAAAGAGTTTTAAGTAGTAGAATAAGTACTTACTTAGAGAGAAATTCAAAATTACTCGAAGTACAGAATGGTTTCAGAAACTGATCATTTAGTTAGGTTAAATGACACCATATGAGATATTTTTAATAAAAAGACTGCATGGTCATCTGGTTACTCAACCTGGAGAAAGTTTCCAATACAATTTGGCTCTCAGGTCTAAGATTCCTATTTTAAATAATAGAGAATGTTGAACAAATGTAGAGGGCACCTCCTCGAAGTATTTTACTCCTGAGGCGATTGTCCCTCAGGAAGGGGTAGTTATCCCAATACTCATCATCATTTATGTAAGCTATATGCCACTAACTGATAAAAAATTCTGTTTTAATTTGTAATTTGCGGATGATGTATCAATTTGGAAAAGTTTCCCATCTCCATCCATAGTAGCCACAATTTTAAAACCCACGATTAATAATATTGCTGTATACTGCCAAAAGAAAATGATAAAAATGAATGTGCCAAAAACACAAGTTCTTATCTTCTCAAAGTTCAATAAAGCTCTTAAAAGCAAACCCAAGATTTACCTACATTGAACCCTTCTCCAGACTGCTACATTAGCAAAATTTCTATGCTTTACTTACCACTCGAAACTCACCTGATAAACACATGTAAACAAACTCAAAAACAAAATCTGGAAGCAGGTAAACTACATCTGGAGTCCATCTGGAAATAACACAGGCACATCATCAAGAAAAAGATAAAAAATCTACAAACAAAACATACGATCAGTAATTGAATGTGCCTGCCTGGCTTGGATTAATGTTACAACACACATAATTAAAAGAAATTACAATCTATACAAAACCCTGTCCTCACAACAGCATATAAAGTTACATACACAAAAAGTTCAGTTTTCCTACATAATTATGCGAACATACAGTCATTCTACGACAGACTCCTGAATAGATCGTCACCTACTTCCAGAAAAACCTAAACAAAAACGAACTAGTACGTTCACTAGATCGTTATATCACACATGATGAAAATGAACCTGAGTTCTTCTCTTTTATAAATATATATTATAGGTATAGAAATCAGCCACCTACTGCTATACTTACTTAATCGTATCATTTGTGTGGTGTATTCCCTATGTATTATTAGAGTATTAATGTTAAATAGATACTAAATATATTATTGAATGAACAAGCATTGGAACATATGGGACTATTTGTGTAATGTAAGACTGTCTACATTCCAAGTGAAGAAAAGTGTGTGTCAGTGCAATGCTCAATGTTGAACATAAATGGACATGATCCTGATTGGGTTAATGTAATTATGATGGTTACTTTACATAAATACAGAACCTACATTTAACAGTGCTCTTAATTTAATGGTGCTGACTAAACAGATCACAACAACATCTGTGCCAGAGAGATGAAGATGTCTACATATTGCCTGAATTCCCAGATCCTGAAAATGATTTAGATTCCATCAAAATCAAGGTCTTTTTTCTTGAGCCAGTTTTGAAGCAACATGTTAAAACCTTGGGGTCAGCACCCTTTACTAGTATGCCACCTTTTGCTAGTCATTTAATGTGTATGAGATTTACATTTGGTTTGCATCTTTGTATTTTTTTTAGTAGCTGTGGTTCTCTATAAGTGCTTGGAATGCCCTCAATTATGATGGCATATTTGGGTGGTGTTGATTCTCTGTTTGGTTGTTGCTTGTTTTTTCACTTGTTACTGTAATGAATCCTGAATTGACATCTTTTGTGTTATTGCTTTTGAGTCTTGTGTGGTGTTCTCCACTTCATCATGTAGCAAAACTTCGGTATGTATATCCTCTAAATTATCATCTAAGTCTGTATTTTCATTAAGTATAGTAACTACAACATAAAAGAATGTCCAAAAACACATGAACAACTGTGCAAAATACAAGGGATGCACAAAATACAAATCTATTAAAACGAACATGTTAAATATAAGAAACAACACAAACATACAAGAACAGTAATATAACACACAGACAGAAGATACATTACACCTGCAAACAAACACAAAACAAGCACCAGTACAAAACAACAAACACAGAAACGTGCTACAATCGTCTGAACTATACCAATTAAAGAACAAAGATAAAATAAAACAAGCCAAAAATGAATTCAACACAGAAATCAATAATCCGGAACAAAATAAAGATCTCATCACAGTTCTAAAAAAATCTGCCCATAAACACTTAAGAGCAATACAACCCCAAAAACTATAAAAAATAACAGCCTATCCATTCACACACAATGAATAAACTCACAGTTCTCCACGTCAACATCCAAGCTTCCATTTGGCATGAGATCTAAGATCTAATAAGTTACACTGAAGCAGATATATAATTATTATCACGGAAACAATTTTAAATAAATATATGAGATTCAAACTAAACAACATCAACAGTCTGACATAACAGAGAAAATAAGAAGCCCTCAAAGAGGGGTATTGTAGCTCTATGCAAAAACACACCCTCAGATAATGAGAGAACCTCCATGTCTCTATAAACCTATATGAAAAACTAAAATAATTTTACTATTATTGATCTATACTGTTCTCCAACTAACAAGCTGGATACTACGCTACTATGTAAAATAGCAAAATACAACCCAAACTACATCACAACAGCAGAGCTAAACAGCAAAAATGAAATATTTCAATGTGCTAAAACTTCTGTAAATGGTAGAAAACTGTTGGACTTCATGGAAGATACCGAAATCATCCTACTGAACAATAACACTCTGATGCATACTAATCTTGCACACAATAGTAATGACTGTCGGGTTTTATATAGGGCAGGGATTCTTTTACAGTTGGTGTCTGTGACTTGTTCGTGAGAAATTCAAACAATAAATGGACAGCACACAATTCAATTGTTTTAAAATATTGTTATGACAGCGGAAGTCACGTGACGTTGGTAACACATAATGAGTATCTAGAAGATTTGCGAAAAACGCCAGTGTCTTACGACAGCGGAAGTCAAGTGATGCTGGTAGCACGTGATGAGTGTCTAGAAGATTCTCGAAGAAGCTACGCGGGCGGTATTATCATATATAAGTGCTCTTGACAAAGGAGACAGGCAGAGTGAGAGAGAGAGTGAGGAACCAAGGACAGCAGTTATGGTCAGTGGGAACCGAGGATAGCAGATACAAAGATCGGAACTATAGTTGCTGACAAGGTGGAGATAGAGACGAACAGTTGAGTCAAGCGTGGTAGTAAAGTGAGTGAATTGTTGTGAATTATAGCATGTGTTTAAGTAAAAGTAACTGTGGAAATTAAGTGTATTGCAAAGTTGTATTGAGGAAGAATAAACTAGTTTTATTTAAGAAATGACTTGTATCACAGAAAAATTAACAAACGGACATACAGAGACGTAACAATATATTAAATATAAATCAAACATATGTATAAAATTTCTTTACACTATAGGATATCATAGTTGTATCTAAAACTATAAATAATTCTCTTTTCTTGCCAAAGTCCACACAGGCTAGTTCATTTACTTTAGAACCCAATTGACAAGATGAATTATTTTTCTCTACTCTGTTCCTTAGTGCACAATCTGTGATAGATTCACTTATGTTAACCCGTGGGTTACCACAGTTGTATACAGAACTTTAAATAACTGTCTACTTTTCATCAAATTCCACACAGGAGAGTTCAATTACTTTAGAACACCTTTTGACAATACAAATTACTCTCCATTATTTCACTTTAAATATTGGCCATTAAAGCTAAACTAGCTAAAAAGCAATCTAATTTCACTTTCACTAACTTAACATTTTCTGATTATACTTACTTTACTAACTTCTTCACCATGGCTAAACTGACAATCACTCAGTCTAGATTTGTGTAATTATCTCTCACTTAACTTCCTTTCTTGACTTCCTCTCTGTATTTGCATATATTTATAACATGCAACAGAAAAATCTAGAAATATCTAGCCCTCTAGTGACAACAATATTACAAAAGCCTAGTACAACAATTAAATTGCATACACAACATACGACTTGGGCCTAGTTACGTAATGAAAGTTTTCGTAACTATCATTTTTAAAATAATTAACTTTTAACACTTGTTATGAAAACTAAATAATCGTTAAATATTAGATCATTAAATGAATTAAATAGTAACTCTTACACTAAACAGCCTAGTATATCCAACAATGATATTTTAGATCTCTGTCTATGCTCTCCTTCAGCAAACTCCCGTAACTCTTTTAATGTTGGAGAGGATATATAAACTACCCCACAAGTTTGTTTGTTTTTGAATTTCGCGCAAAGCTACACGAGGGCTATCTGCGCTAGCTGTCCCTAATTTAGCAGTGTAAGACTAGAGGGAAGGCAGCTAGTCATCACCACCCACCGCCAACTCTTGGGCTACTCTTTTACCAACGATTAGTGGGATTAACCATCACATTATAACGCTCCCATGGCTGAAAGGACGAGCATGTTTGGTGGGACAGGGAGTTAAGCGCCCTAACCACCTGCCCAGGTCGGGCAATCCACAAGTAAATACTCCTAAATGTAACTACAAAAAAAAGCAAAAAGCAAACTGTCAAAATACCAAGAACTACTAAACAAAATCTACCTGAAAAGACCACTACCAGTGCTTAAAACTATTCCATAATTGATAATTACTGCATTACAATCATAAAGTGCCTTATAACTGCAGCAGACATATGTATTCCCGAAACAACACAACAAAATAACCATACATAGAAACCACACGAACAACTTCTAAGCACAATAAAATAATGCAGAAAAGTTTGTAAATTATCACTAGGCATGGTAGTGCTTAGTATGTAGGGATGACCCAGGAAAATAAATGGCCACTGCGTTTATTCTGTTACTCTATGATGCTTACATATAACTGCTAACAGCTTGTATAACAGTAATATTATTATGTTCTTTGACCACACTATTTTCATGGGAAAATGATAAAAAGGAAAACTACTAGTTATCAGTGAGTTCAGTATATAATATTTCCATTTTTCATAAATAAGTTTCATTTCTGTTCTTAAATGACAACCACTATATCTGTTAAAACAAATTCAGTAGAGATAAATAAATAAAGAATAATCTGAATTAATATTCAAGTCATCAAGGAGATCAAGTATTTATGCAACCTACAGATCTGTGTTCATTTTATTAATGTCTGAGTTTAAAAATGCCAGTTTCATAATTATAAAAACAATACATTATGTAACAGCCTACTTTGTTTTCAAATTTTTAGTGGAGCTGAGCCTGGCAGCTGCATATTTATGCGTGGTATCACACTTCATGGCCAGGGAACTGTATGATGTCTCCATATTAATCGACAGGACCCTAGAATGTAATGAGTTGGGGTGAAGTTGGAAGGCGTGGGTTCTTTAAATATCCAGTTAATGTCAGTCCAGCACTCTAGGGTTCTTGTACCATCTTGAAGCATCCATTCCAGCTTAACTGGCCCCCAGTGTAATCTAAAAGTAGAGAAATTGACAAAACTGATATGATATTACCATTGAATTATAAAAATGAAACAAGCTACATTGAAACTGCTAAAATTGAGAGAGGAAACAAGTAATAGAAACATTTTGCAAAAATTAAGTATGATGTAGGGGTGGCAATGCCAAAAAGTACAGAGACAAGGTAGAGTTAATACACAAAACCATACAAAAATCCTTACACAAGTAGCCAGTAAGTACTGAGTCAATCTTACAAGCTTATGGTTATTAGCCACTGTAAGACTTTGATAGCACTATTCAGTTTAAATGCTTTTATTTAAACCTGAATTCATGCAACTGATGGGAATTCAACATTTTGTTGTAGGTAAAAGTTATTTTTGGAAAGCTTTGGCTACTTATGTAGTGATTTTTGTATGGTTTTGTGTATTCATCCATACCTTGTTTTTGTACTTTTTGGAATTGCCATCCTTAGATCATACTTAATTTTTGTAATTTTTTTTATTACTTTTAT
>NW_013668516.1:96579-101450 GCF_000517525.1 Limulus polyphemus | reverse complement strand
TTTTGGTAATTGCCATCCTTAGATCATACTTAATTTTGTAATTTTTTATTACTTTATATGAACAAACAAGACCCACAACTCAAAACAAACTAAATACATTCAGAAACAACATGAGAAATGAAATATAACGACTTAAAGCAGAAAATTTGGATGAATACTGCTCAAAATTTAACACACACACACACACAAACCAAAAACTACTAATAAAACTAATAAAAACACAAATATCCTACACTACAACACAATAAAATCATGGCCTACACAAACATACAAAATGCAGAAGCTTTCAGAAAACATGTCCAAAAGATATTAAAAACACCAAATGAGCCATCAATGAACACATATTTCAACAACAACATTGACAATTACATTAACAGGAATATAGACCTTTACAAACCTATCTTCCTTGTTGCTCCACTAGTGGCCCAACCAGAAAGCTTTTATTGCCAAGATACCACAGCGCAACTACTTACCAAACAAATAACCATAACAAAAATACAAGATGCACTGAAAAAATAAAAAATAAGCCCCCATGCCACGCCCTATACACGCACGCTGATTGATTTCCTCAGGGAAGGGGGAATAAACAGTATGATGTCATAGCACCACACACCAGAGGTGATAACATTGTAGTTCCACAAAGTAGAACCAGAGGGTGTCTTGTAAGGCCACCATGACAACGGAAGTTGTCCAAAGGGCATGTTGCTAGGCTATCATAACAGGTAGAATTTGTCTGCAATGTGACACCATAGTTCCAGTGTGTGTTGCTAGGACCATGAAATGGCACTATAGGGCATGGCTATGTTAGGGAATGGTGGATGTAGTTTGATATAAGAGGGCCTGTTACTATAGGCGGATGGTGTTACTAAGGTTTATAGACAAATGGTGTTATTAAGGTTCTATAGGCGAATGGTGTTAGGAAGATTCTATAGGTGGATGCTGTTACTATAGGCAGATGTTATTACTAAGGTTTATATAGTTACAAGGTGGATTATATATGTTTTACAGAGGCGGACTGCCCCCTAGCATTTCAACTTATGTTTATATATTTAATTGCATATGAAAATAGATGGTGTTTCTACAGGTAGATAGTATTACTAAGGTTCTATAGGCGGATGGTCTTACTAGGCATATTGTTTGTGTCTTACAAAGGTGGATGCTGTTATTAAGGTTCTATGTATGCATTGTATTACTAAGGGCAGATTGTTTTTCAACATGTCATTAATATAGTTTTCCCTTACATATATTTTACAAAGGCTGATAGTGCTTATATCCTTTGTAAAACTTATTTTTATTGGTTTAGCATGCTAAAAGTGTTCCTCATGAAATATTGTAGTTTTCATTTATATATTTAATTGTATTACAAAGGTGCATAGTGTTTCTATAGGCAGATGGTCTTACTAAGTCTCTCTCGATATATATGTATTGTGTTGCTAAGACATAAATTGTTTTTCAACATGCCACCAATGTGTAAATGTAAGTACATGGCCCAAGTGAAAACAATATTCAAGGAGACAACTATTAGAGCATATTATACACACATATTATCCATTATTCTAACTACTATCCATCTATAACACACTCCACTAATTCATTAGTTTTTGCTTCTATATCTAAAAATACTTTTCGCATTTCCTGGAATTTTTCTTTTCTGTAACAAACACCTGTTCATCCAGAAAAGTACACTTATTTTCATGTTTAGCTTTATAAGTTACTAGAGTTTAAAGGATCTGTGTAACTAATATCCTTACCTTTTCTGTAGTTTCTAGAGCTTGTTTCTTGCTGACTGCATATAGTCTATATGTTTACTTGATCTCTTTCATCCTATTCCTGACATGAGTCACATGTTCGATATTCAAGGCCACTGACTAGCTCAATAAACTTTGATTTTTAGAAAATATACAAGGCAGGAAGTCAAGTTTAAAAAGCTTTTGACTTTTGTGTTTGCTAAAACAGATAATGTTTTAAAAAAAACTCACAATTTAAAAAAAAATTATTTAATACACAATTCTATAAAATTCTTTTAGTTTTATGACAGCTCTGTTAACAACATCTGGATTAAAACCTCTTTCCACTGCTATGTGCTTAATTAACAATAACTCATTGATATCATCTTGTTTACAACAGAATTTTAATATAACTTGCTCGAAAACGTAAGAAAGAATGTTTAGTACTATCATATATAACTGGTTTATCTTGTCAAATAATGAAAAAATTAAAAACAAATAAATAGTTTTCTGAAATACAAACCGATAAACAAAGTCAGCCAAATTCTTAATACAAATAAAAATAAAATTGATTTAATGGAAATATTTGGCATATATATATAAATTATGTGAATGTGAAAAAATTTATATAGGACAAACTAGAAGAAATTTAAAATTCAGACTGAATTAACACAAAAAAAATGTTAAAAATAATAATATTACTATTTCACCTTAAGGAGAGCATGTTAGTGAAACTAATCACACAGTTCAATGGGAAAATCTATTATTTTAGCACAACCTGGAAATTTAATTGGTATGAATATACGTGAATCTACTGAGATAATTAAATGTAAAAATAGCAAGTTTAAATTATTGAATAAGGATAATGGTTCTGATGGAAATGTTGTCAGTAGATGGCGTGAACTTCTTTAATATGTAAATTGGTGATTTGATAATTGTATAAATAAGTGTTATTTTTGCAAAACATTACACTTCTGAGGATGATGCAGTAGTATATGTCGAAACGTAAAGTGTGTGACATTGTTTTCCAGTCTCATCGGGTTTTTTTTACCACTTTTTTTTATCCTGTACAGTAAGTTATTGTATTTTAGTAATTTGGAGAATGGAAACAAACTAATTTTTATTGAATTGTGTATAAAATAATCATTGTTTCTTAACATTGAACATTACACACGTGCCAAAAAATTTAAAAAAAGATAATGCTTTTGTTTGAATGTAAAACATGCTATCTGACATATGGTCTTGCTAAAAGAGGAGGCAATCAATATGACAGAAAAAGTTTATGAAAACAAAAGTTGAACAATTCAATTATAATACATTGTCGCTATATATGTATTTACATTATACATAATATTCAAAATAAGCAGTTCAAAATCTACATAATCATATATTTTCTACATAAAATTAATGTTCACCATACTTTAACTAGAATTTTGTATGTCAATAAATTTAACAGTCAGTAAACATAGTTCTTTCACTTTACATAGTGATTCAAAACACTAAATGTATATTTAAGATATTTGACACACATGAGTTAGTGTACAATTATTTTATACATACCTTTCAATTAAACTTCATGAACAGATTATTTGAAAAAAAATTGTTTATCTATATAGGTATACTATCATCAATGTATGTATGTCAAATGAAAAACTGTAAATAAGACTAATGTCATACTGAAACATTTATTAACAAAACTTCAAGGTACACTACTATTTATGAAAACATCTTAGTTTATAAAATAACAAATTAGCTTTCATGCAATTTTTGTACATTATGTCATATTACTATCTGTTCATTTCAATTCAGTATGTGAGATTTTATATAGTTTATAAATGACAGAGTGTAATTCTTATACTACAAAAGCATTTTATGCTCACTACTCAATACTGTGCAAGACACAGCAATTGGTCAGAAGTTCAGATTGTGACAATCTGAAAATATAGCTTAGAATATTTTTCAAAATGAAAGATAATTTGACTATAATCGATTCAGTTCTACTTTTTAATATATATATATGATATCTACTTAGACTTAAACTACATCAACATGTGAAATGTATGAGATTTACAATTTCCTTATACAATGAATGGCAACAGAGTTAGTTGTTTCCAGGCAGTGTTGATAAACTCGGTTACAAGTTCAGACATATCCTAATTTTTAATACCAGTTCACAACACACAGTCTGAAGTTCAGTCAAATCTGGGTCATTTTTCAAATACAAATACCCTGTCCCTTTCACCACTAATAATTAGACAGATGCAGTTTTACTATGTGGAAGAAAGAATGATGGAACAACTTTAATAAATGATGTAACGTTAATGAGAATAATTCAAACAGTGGATCCTAGCCATTATTGTAGCTGTACAAAGCATAACTGAATAATATTTTCTCATAGAAGGACAGAATCATGTAATTCGTGTTGTGTGTGTTAGTAATACTAGGTCTATTTTATTTGTATATCGATTTCATTATCATGGTATTGAAACGACATATAATGTTCTCTTTGTTTATCAAATTCAGAATGGCAGAATTTATTTGCACAGATTTCTCAGTTTGATACTTACTTAAATGCTATAGTTCATAACAAAAAAGAAAATGAATAATCAGACTAAATGAATTCTTATTAATATATACACTGAATAAGTATACCCTGTTTTACAATCACTAAAGAAAGAACAGTGGGAAGTACGTGAAATCGATTATCTTAGTCAAACTCATCATTCTTGTGACATGTTAAATCATGATGAATGTGAATGGTTATATTTGAGATCTGCATTGACAAGAGTGAATAAATTTATTGTTCAATTTGTGTTTAATCAAAGAGTAACACAGTTAAATTTATCAGTCCCTATCACTGAAACTTTCTGGAATACTCTAGAAAAAGATGACTTTATTCAAGATTTATTAAAAACTATCTGAGTTATCCAGCATTGCACGGTGAAAATTTAGATTTGAAATGTATAGATCATTTTTTTTTTCAGCAAATTATTCAGTAAGTAGACAAAAGCTGTGATGCGAGAAATAAAAAAGCATTTAATCAAACAAAGCTTTATTTGAAATTAGATCATGTTTGAGCTTGTCTTGTTCTTTGAGCCTGAAGTCGTACATCATGTTGCTCCTCTGTTTCTTGCTGTCTGTAAG
>NW_013668516.1:90045-95579 GCF_000517525.1 Limulus polyphemus | reverse complement strand
GTTTTCTTGTGCCCAATAATGCATAATTTCATTTGATAAACACGTTTAGATTGAATGGTAATTTATAATCAGTCACAAGAACGTCGAATCTGAATCACTTGAAAAAAACACGGGGGTGCTTAACTTTTTTCCAGGTGTATATATAAAAGTTCTGTGAAAGCTAATGCATTATTTTATAGACTAAGATGTTTTCATAAATAGTAGTGTATCTTGAAGTTTTGGTAATAAATATTTCACTAAGTATGACATCAGGCTTATTTACAGTTTGTGATTTTTCTTGCATACATTGATCATAGCATATTCCTATATAGATAAACCCATTTTAAGAATAATCAATCCATGAAATCTAATTGAATAGAAAAAATGCAATAACTGTATGCTAACTGAAATGCATCAAATATCATGAATACACATTTAATATTTTATATCAGTATGTAAAGTGAAAGAACTATGTTTACTGACTGTTAAATTCGGTGACATAAAAAGTTCTAGTTAAAGTATGGTGAACATTAAAGATATGTAAAAAAATATATGATTATGTAGAATTTGAACCATTTATTTTCAATATTAAGTATAATGTAAATACATATATAATGACAATCTACTATAATTAACTTGTTAAGCTTTTGTTTTCATAAACTTATTCTGCCATATGATTAGCCTCCTCTCTTAGTAAGACCGTGAGTTATATAGCATGTTCTATATTTAAGTAAAAGTGTTATCTGTTTTTGTAAACACAAAAGTCAAAAGCTTTTTCAACTTGACTTCCTGCTCTGTATATTTACTAAAACCTTAGTTTATTGATCCGGTCGATATAAAGCTAATCATGAAAATATGTATCCTTTTCTGGATGAATAGATGTTAATTATAGAAATGAAGAATGTCAAGAAATGCAAAAGTATGATGAGATATAGAAGCAAAAACTAATGAATTAGTGAAGTGTTCTATAGATGGATAGTATTTCAAATAATGGATAATGTGTGCATAATATGCTATAATATGTCTCTAGTTAAAATATTGGTTTTACTTAGAACATATGCTTAAATTTAAATATTCATGACATGTTGAAAAAAAATTATATAGAACCTTAGTAAGACCATCTTCCTATAGAAACACTATGTACCCTTGTAATACAATTAACTATATAAATGAAAACTACAATATTTTGTCAGGAATACTTTTATTAGAAATTTCAATAGAAATAATAGTTTTACATTGGGTAGAAGCACTTTCAGCTTTTATAAAATATATAGATCAGGGAAAACTATAAAATAACTTTCATAGCTAGGACAGGTAATTAAATCTATACATTAATAACTGTTGAGACACGTTAACAAACAATTTGACCATAGCAATTCAATGCATACATAGAACCTTAATAACAGCATCCACCTTTGTAAGACACACACAATATCCCTAATACGACCATCTGCCAAAAGAACCTTAGTAACACTATATGCCTGTAGAAACGTTTCACTATCTGTAAGGTGAAATTTGTTTACAATCCTACAGGACTGTCTTCTTTTGTAAAAAATATATAATCCACCTAGTAACAACATTTGTTTATAGTAACAGCATCCATCTATAGAAACTTAGCAACACCGTCCACCTTTAGAACCTTAATAAAAGCATCTACCTGTAAACCTTAGTAACCCTGTCCGCCTATAGTAACAGACCCTCTAGTATCAAACTATGATATCACCCCCTTCCTTAAGATAGCCATTCCCTGTGGTGCCTCTTCGCAGTTATAGCAACATCTAGTCAAATTGTGATGTCATGTGACAGACATCTTCCACTATAGAAACAAGCCCTCGGGGCAACTTCCATTGTCATAGGGGCATGACAGCTTCTGTCTGTCATGGCGGTCACAACATGCTCTCTGGTTCCATTTCATGGAACTATGACGTCATCATCTCTCGTGTGTGACACTATGCCATGGTCTCTATCCTCCTTCTCCCTGATGCAACCAATCAGTACACATGTATGGTCTTGCCCTTACTAGTAATACAATACATACTTATCAAAAAAGGCATTCTGTGATTGTATGAGCATTTAGGAGCGATATTTAATTTGTATTTCAAATCAGACTATATACCAGCTGCTTGGAAGCTAGCAGATGATTTAATGTTTCTGAAAGAAAGAAAACCAGCCTATAAACCAGAAATATACTGAACAATTAGCTTTACCAGCTGTATTGGCAAACTTGTAGAAAAAAATCATTAGTTCCAGACTATTGGCATATTTTGAACTGACATCAAAATTACCGAAAGTTCAAACTGGTTTCCAAAACTCAAAGCAAACTACAGACCATTTAGTATGACTCACAGAAATCATAATAAATAGTTTTAATCAGAATAAATGCACTGTTGCCTGCTTTCTTGATGTCAAGAAAACCTTTGAAAATGTATGGCACAATTAATAGGTTAAAATTTAAAATGTCTCAAATGAAACTGCTGTGAGATATTATTTGATGGCTTTACAACTTTCTAGATAACAGAAAAGTTAAGATAAATATATTAGGCACCTTCTCAGATTATTTATATTACTCATCATGTATTTGAGTGAAATACCTCAGATCCAAATTTCTGCTTCTGCTCCCAGTTTGCTGATGATGTGACTATATGGAAGAGTACCTACACTCCTACCATTGCCACAAAAAATCTACAACCATGACTAAATGAAATAGAAAACTACTGTAACACTTCGAGAATCAAACGGAGTACTCCAAAAACAAAAGTTATATTGTTTACAAAATTAATTAAAAAGAGTAAACAGCCCCAAAATTATACCTCAATGAAACCCTTCTCCATATAGCCACATCAGCCAGATTGCTGAGTTTAATTAATGATTCAAAACTAAATTGGACCAAACACATAAATAAAATCACAAATAAAATATGGTGAAGAGCTAATTACGTACGACGTCTGATTGGCATCAGTGGTGACACAACAACTGAAAATATATAAAACCTGTTTACAACAAGTGGTAGAACATGCCTTCCCTGCATGGTTAAATGTAACTAAAACACATATAAATAAACTAAAGAAAATACAAAACGCAGTAATCATAAAAGGATACAAAGTTACCAGAAGTACAAACATAACATTTCTTCACAACAATGCAAACATCCCCATGTTGTCAGACAGACTTCTTAATAAATCAACAGTCTATTTCAAGAAAAATCTGACCAAAGTGTTTCATTAAGCATACTGAAAAATTTTATCATACATGATGGACATAGGCTTAATTACTTATTCCCACTAAATCTAGTAAACTAGTTATGTAACCTACGTCTGCTTACTATCGGGCAAACCACTAGCTAGATGTAGTGTTAGTTTTATTTTAAAAGGGTGTTTATTTTAAGATAAAATTAATATTGTTTATTCTATTGGCAACTATGCCATTTTTGTGAGAGTCAGGCTATATGTTCATAATGAATGATAAAAAGCAAAATATTTGCTAGTAAAAGTCAATGTTTTACACCCATGGACTTGGCCTGAAAAGGCCATTCGTGTGTGTGCAACAACCTACAAACAATCGTAACGAGCATGCAGTAGTTGCATGTTGTAAGAATAGATTTTCCAAGTTACTGTGTAGGCTTCATCGACCAGAACCAAACAATCAAACAACAGTAAAGGTGAAAGATAGAGGTACAGTGTGTACCCAATCTTCCCAGGTCTCTTGAACAACAGCAATAAGAGAAAAGCTTTGTTTCTTGATCTGAGAGAGGCAGAATATGCTGCATAGTTCCCGTCATTAGTAAGTACAATTTCATGCTGATCATGCATGTTTGACTATAGTATAACTACATTCTAATTTCAAATTTGTTCAATTAATACGTCTTCTCAGCTTGGAGTTGGAAACCATGTAACATAATTGTGCGTGAAATAAGCAGTGTGTAGTTGTGTTCATGAAACTTGTTTGTTTTTTCTTACTGTACTTGCTCTTACATTAACGTTTTATGCACTGAAATCTTTGAACCTCTTGTTATGTGGGAGGAGTGCCATTTTTCCTCTAAATCAGGAATACAACAACTTCTATGATAATGGAACTTTAGATGAATCATGTAAGTATAAAGTATTTCATCTTCCGAACTGTGTTTGTCACTATTACTGGTTTGTAAAGTTTCGTCTCTACTTTCTTCTACTTTTGTAACCTACTAAAAGTGATTTTTTAAATTATTCAGTGAACCAAAATGTTTGATTTATTTCAGTTTTCATTTAATGATTTTTAACCTTTCATTTGAAGGCAGTTAACATATTTATTTCATTCTCAACATACAAATAGAAGATCAGCCAGTTTGTATTTCATTCTTTTGTTACTCCATAAATAAAGTGTTATGTATTTCTCTACCATTACATCAAGGGGTCTTTTTTTTTCACAAGTTACAACTCACTACAGTTGTACTTCTATGTATTAAGTCCTAGAACCCAGTTATTATCAAATCAGATTACTGTGTGCTCTGTTTATTCTTGGAATACCACAACATTAGTTCCAAATTCAGGAAGTTTATTATTATCATTTTTTAAAATTTAACCAGAAAGCTCAAAAATTTTTTCTTTCTTTTTTTGTAGGTTACAACAATCCTTGTATCAGCCCAGGACCACTGTTTACAATCTCTGTGAAACTTCTGCAGTTCACTTATATTAACAGAGAAAAAATATATCAACATTTATACCACAATTTAGCTATGGATGAACAAATCATGTTGCAACAAAACAAGTGAGAATTCATAAAATGTTTTGCTAAAGAGAACTTTCTTTATCTCTTACCTCATTTTGTGAATGGGAACCTTAAACGGGCACATATTTTAATAGTGTCTTAAAGGGGCATTTAAAACTGTTCTCCCAAATATATTGTTAATTTTTCGATATTTCTAATACTTGAACCAAATAATTATGTCTCAACTTCCTTTAAAGAATAATACTTCTAAATATATGCTGTGCACAAGTAAAGATGATAACCCAAAATTATTCTTAGTTTATTTACATTAATTGAATTTGTGAAAGATGATGTTGTAACGGATCTTATTGTGTGAGGTTTTTTTGGATTATTTGATAATAAACAAATGCAAAATTAGTTCCACATAATTAATGATAATGAAATTCTTTGATTACATATTATATATACTAATGCTCACTGTTAGGCATAGGTTCGCATCAGACACTACAACAATTTCATTTATTTGATGACTTCTAACTTACGATGATTGCTTGTTTGTTTGTGGAAGTTTCATGCAGAGCTACTCGAATGCTATCTGCTCTAACTGCCTTAATTTTGAAGTGATAGATTAGGAGGCAGCTAATCAACACCACACACTGCACACTCTTGGACTACTCTTTACCAACAAATACTAAGATTTACCATCACCTTATAATGCCCCCATGGCTAAAAGGGCGAGTATGTTCAGAGATGGGTTTAGGTTCTGTAGTTGCATATTGCAAGTTGAGCACCATTTATTTATACAAATGAAACATTTTCCATTTTTATGGATAATACTATATGTTTTATTTGAACAAGATATTGTTGCGTCA
>NW_013668516.1:86703-90035 GCF_000517525.1 Limulus polyphemus | reverse complement strand
GAACTATCTTGTTCCTTCACGAATGCCCTATCATTTACTAGATAGGGTAGTCTGGTATATATAAGAGGGTGACAACATGACAAGGTAATGTGTGTGTAGGTAATGAGTAATTGAACTGCGGTCAGAGAGAGACGTATTGTTGAAGTTAACGTTCGTTCGTTATATTGTTTGTTTTAGCCCAAATATTGAAATTAAGTGTATCGTAAAGTTATATTCGGAAAGAATAAACCAGTTTTATTAAGTAAAAACTTGTGTCGTTAAAGTTTCGTCGGAACGAAGTTACGGAAAAATCAATTAACAAACGGAGATGTAACAATATATATATATAATAATATTGTCTTAACTACATCCATAGCTCAAGTTTGTTTTTATTGCAGATCTCTTAAAAGTTCTTTTTTTTGTTGTTGTTGCTGAAACACTATGCCAAAATTTGGTTTTCATTATTAAACTGGTAGTGAGGATAACTGTGGCGAATATCTTATTTTACACCTTTACGAACGTTTACAGTGATGAATAGCTAACGTCTTAAGACAAGTCTCTTTTAATCGTAAAATCTTCACTTGCTTCTCCCTCACATTCGTTATATAGGTCTGAGAGGATGCTTGAAGAATTAGGCAGGGTTGGCTGTAAATACTATTTTATTCTGGAATCAAGGTGGTGAATCATTGATCCAACATAATCTCATTGTCATTTATCAATTTTATCGTTTTCTTTTTAAAAAATGTTAATTGTTGATAGTTTTAGATCCTCTCAAAATAAGCAAGTATGGATAATTCACACATAAAAAAATCTGCTTGCATTTGTTTCTCAATATATAACTCTCATTACCAATAGATGGTAACCCAATAAATAATGCTAATTTCACACATCATACTTTCTAATAATTGTGTTAATAACAGGTAACTGAAGTCCATTTCTGAATCAAACAACTTATTTTCTCAAACTAACAATAACCACTGACAATATGAAAAGCCCTATAGATTAAAAGATTGATTAAAATATTATTGTATTTGAAAAGTCTTAAACTATCAATATGACTAAACAACTCAAATATGTTGATTTATGATAGGTACCTTTCTTAAGCTTATTACCTAAAGCAAAAACTTTCAGATCTAAAAAAAGAGAAAATTTAATGCTATGATGCTGATTGATTAAATCCAAAAATAGTTTTATGTTCTTTATTGTCACAATTTTTTGCATGTAATGTCCTTGATTTAATGCTATGATGCTGATTGATTAAATCCAAAAATAGTTTTATGTTCTTTAATGTCACAATTTTTTGCATGTAATGTCCTTGACAAATCAAAGCTTTGATTTTTATTGACTTGCTATGTAGTATTTCAATACTGGAAACCATCACTGGATACACACTGCTACTACTAAGCATAGGATGACTGCCTTTACTTTTATAGGCTTTATAGTGGTATGGCAATTTCTTATCAGATGGATGAACCCAGTCACATGTAAGTTAGCAACATGTGACTGTTCTTCAG
The DNA here is from genome assembly GCF_000517525.1 of Limulus polyphemus. Taxonomy (NCBI): domain Eukaryota; kingdom Metazoa; phylum Arthropoda; class Merostomata; order Xiphosura; family Limulidae; genus Limulus; species Limulus polyphemus. The sequence continues at coordinate 88,542 of NW_013668516.1, read as the reverse complement.
TGCAATTCATTTTTACACAACAAAGAGGTCACATTCCCATAAGTATCCATCTTTTTTTATAACCTTTTGTGTGTGTGTGTGTGTGTGTTATTTACAAGGTAAAAATGTTTAGTTCATTAAATTTAGTCATCAGAATATGTGATATCATAAAAGCAATTATCATCACACAGGTTACTGCTGTCTGCTTCTTTACATAGCCTCATAAATAGGTTGCAAATACAAGAGGTCATTTAGAATGGTATCACATAAAATTTACTTCAATGTCAAGATTTTTATTTGCTTTGGTGGTGGTTGTTGTTTTCTTAGTGCAAAACTTTGTTTGTTCTTAAGCATGAAGATGTGAAGATCCATATATAGGAATACAGGCCAAAACATTATTTAGTCGTAGTTTCTGTTCTTCAACTAGTATACAATGAAAATAGCTGCTTTATATTAATAAATCAAGATACAAACATAAGCTGAGATTTGCAGTAATGTTACAAAACTTTGTTCTAAATATCACATTTTTGTCAAGGAACAAACGTAATCGTGGATAAACATTAGAAGAAAAACTTTGTTCTCATGCATAAAATATTTATCACATTGTTTATTGGGACACAATCTAGGTACATGATACAGGAATTTTACATTCAAATCATTATAGCTTTTAAACACTGTAGAATATAGTATATAGAAGGACCCCTTTTTGTACAATGAGTTGTTTTTACCTTTTCCTGCATGTCATTGTATTCTTCACAGGAGCCATTAAAGCTTCTACAGAAACATGTGTATAATTATAACGTGCAGCAGAATAAAATGCTATCATCCTCTCACAAATACAAATACCTGCTATTGATTGATATGTTTGTTAGTATTTGACCCAATTCTACTTTCTTTCCTTCTGGCAGTCCTTCCACCCCAGCTGTTAAGTGGTGAACAATACTGGAAGTTACCCTGACTTCTCCACTACACATTTGAAACTACATCATCTACATATTGGTGTTTTCTGGGTGATGCCCATGAAGCTCAGTAAGATACTTCACATGTACTGTAATAGTTCTTGTGCTAGAAAAGCAGCTATGCCATGCTTATTTAGGATTTCTCAGTCTACTCTCACTAAGAGAAACTGTCTGTACGTGTTTTATTTTGGTCAAAATGGGGGAAAACATTATGCTCAGGACACTGCTTAGTTTTTTGATAATAGAAGTTGTGTTACATACATAATTCACACCTATCACTCCACCATGCATTGGATTCTTCTTAAAAATGGAGTCTTAGAAATTTTACCCTCACTTGCAACTTTCCTTACAACACAAAATATATTGATATTCTTTGTAAGCAACTTCTCAACAGTCATCTTGTAAATCAAGATTTCAGAATATCTTGTGGACAGGGTTTGAACAACTGAGTTTGCCAGATTATAACATATTGTAAGTCAAACATATTGCCATTCTTCAACAAGACAATTTTTCCTTTTTTTTTTTCTACAGATACATTGTTAAAAATTCTTCACTTTGTAGAAAGATAAAAGCATTGTGAATTATACCTTGGCCAGTGACTGTTATTTGCCAAGGATAAGGATACAACCTGAATTTCATGCAGTCTGTTTCATGATACATAATTGACCTCTGCCTGGTGCAAAACATTAGAATGTAGGATGTGGCTTGGTTCAGTATTAAAACATTCTATTGATTTTGCTGGAAAAGGGAACTTTGAAAAAAATGTAGTTCAAATAAAGGTATATATATATATATATATATATATATATATATTAGTTAGGTTTCTTTAGTAAGTACTAATTATTGACACTATTATTTAGTATAAACGTAAAAGTTAGGTACTATTTAGTATTACTTATTT
>NW_013668516.1:56153-86668 GCF_000517525.1 Limulus polyphemus | reverse complement strand
TTAGGCATTTTAGATTCATTTTCAAATTATAGTTGTATTCTCAAGTGAGAAATGCATAAAATCTTGCAAAAATACTTACTTCAAAGTTATTACTATGATATTTACAGTATGCTAGAACGAATTGCACAATAAAACAAAATATAATTTGTTTCCACTTCTCATCGTAGTTTTTTCATAAAAATCAGATGACCATCAAATGTTCTGCAATAAAGTAAATAAATGTTAGTAGATGAACACACCTAAAGTATATAGCATGTATAATATATTGCTATAATTCATTAGATATGAGATATAAGCTACACTTTGAAACAATGCAGTGTTTTATCCATATACAATTAGACCTGTTTTTGTTCTGTTTGGTTCCTCCAAACTTCTACTACCTAATATATTCTCAATTACCAAGTTGTAGATAGGTGCCTTTATACACATAGCATCAAGGTTTCACATATAGTATGGAGTGTCTATCTTTATTCTTCCTATGGGTAATTTTCTCACTGTCCTATCAATCAGCACACACAGATGTACCTTGCTTTTTGTCTGGTCATCAGATACTAGACTGGTTCTGACTGCTGCACCAAGTGTCTCAATGGACTTTCACTTTCTTGTCCCCAACATAGCCTTCACCTACTGGCATGTTGTGATTTGTTAGCACCTCTCAATGTTGTTACGTGCTCTGATCACCACTGGCACTGTTAACCCATTTGCTATCTAGAGCCTGCCATTAACCATCCACTGTTTAATCGTGGAGATAGTACTTCCTTCTTATCGTGAATCTGATGGATTGTTTTTATTTTGTTTCTTCTGATAGCCACATCCATGGTGACAGCCACTCTTTCTTGTTTTTTGCCAGCATCATCTTGTTGAAATTTCTGTGGCTGCCTGTTGATGACAGACTTGCACTCATTCTCAGTGTGTCCCATTTTATAACAAGCATAGCATTTCTTCTGTCTTTTGTCTGTTAACTTTTTGTCACCTTTGATAGTATTCTGCCTCTGGTCAGCTCCCCCTGGTTTCAACTTTAACTGATTATTCTTGGACTTGCCAGTTATACTTCCTCCAGTGGGCTTCCATATATTGTTCTGCATGCTTGGACATCTCATCCACATTTTATGGTGCTTAACTCATTGTAGTATTTATTATTTCTTTAAAATACATAATAATCTCATTTGTTGAACTCTGTTTTGTTACTTTTTCACTAGAATTTCCACTGCATCTACCTCAACTACATTAAAGGCCTATAAACATTAATACATTAAAGGCATAAATAGGTCTATTGCCTGGTAATCGTCAATAACCCACAAAACAGGCCAACCAGTTGACTGGTACAAGAACATACATGTACATGGGGAAGGAGCAGTAAATATTGTGATGTATAAATATAAGTGTGTTTAATGACAAGCAGTATAACAGGAGACAACCAGAAGTTTTTCTATGGAGCAAATTTGAGTTCTCTTAACCTTGATTCTGTTTGAAGCACAATAAAGACCTTGTAACTGTACAACAAAGTAAAACAATCTTTATATCAAACAATAATCTATGTTTGAAATAAGTGTATAGTATGGCACCCTTACTGGACAGCTCCCAGAGCATTTTAAGCAAGTAAGTAATCTTAAATCATTCTCCCAATTCCTGTTACAAACCTAGTAAACATGGCATTATATACTAATAACAACAATGGCATTCTTCTCATGGGGCAGATGCTACTCATGTGACTGACATTCACTTTTTACTTTGAAACAAAGGATTTTGTATATTTAAGCCATCTACTTACTTTCCATTAGAAAAGATCAGTCTATGTCTATACAGTATGCTCAATTTTACAGGAATTTTTCCAATGAGAAAGTGCATGTGACATCCTAGTTATAATAACTCAAGATTAACAAACCCTTGAAATAATGAAGTTGAATATTACATGCACAAAAGAAATTCAAAAGTAAAAAGTACAAAACTAAACCTTTTATACAAAAAGCAAATACAAAATACTGTGCATGAGAAATGAAATTTAATCCTCAAAAGATTTATATGGAAAAATGAAAAACAACGCTTACAACAAGCTTCACATACATATGTCAACGGAAATCAGAGACAAGAAAAATCAATGATAATAATCATAATACATGAAAAAAAGAAATAATATGTATATGCAATAAAATATACATTCACTTTACCATTGGAATACTTACACACAATGGGATAAAAAGATAGGGAACTTTTACTACAGCTTCAATAATAATTCTTACAATGCAGTGATTGATTTTTGGTTAGTCATAGTTGTCTGGAATATGATTTCTTGGTGTCTCACAACTGCATTTTGAGTCTTTTCCAGCTTGGTCTGGACATGGCATATCTCTTCCTCCAGCTGTTAAGTATCATCCCCACACTTTAGGAGATGGTTATTCTTCCAGTTATAAAGTGATCAGGCTTCCATTCACATAGCTACTTATTCTTGATAGAAGCAATTTAAATCTGATATATATATATATTTTTATTTAATTGATAAGTTACAGCCATGAAGGATAAGTAACTATAAAAGAAAAACTATATACACATACATTAAACTAAACATGGAATAAATAAATGAAGCATAAGGGGTTCTTTTATTTTGGCGGAGGTGGTAGGTAGCTCTATCTTCCATAGCTTTGGATGTTGGGACTTTTGGGCAAGTGGAAGTGGTGTGACATTCATGGTGGATGCTACAAATAAATGTTTAGCACTGTGAGAACTCTCTCCATAGATGGCTGGGCTTGTAGATCTTGATGTGGTTAGCCATTCCCATTGCTTGGATGAATTCTGTAATTATCTGAGCTCCAAGAAGCTCCTCTTGAGCTTTGGAATATGGTGGTCTCATTTTATGTGAATTCACGTGCTAGGTATACAAGAATTTTTTTCCATTTAAGTACAGCATGAGCATTACATTTAGTTATTTATAGAAGCTATAGTTTATCATGGGTTTGTTTATGTAACTATTTTCAAATCATATGTTGTGTAGTTTAATTGTTGTGAATTGCCAATTGTTGTATTATTGTGTCATGTTACTAGAACCTTATAAGTTTTTCTTGTTGATTTAATTGAGTATTATTGGTATCATAATATCTTGTAGTGTGTGGAATGTTCTAGGCCTCTGTCAGGCTTTAAGTGTAGTTCGATATATAGATAGTTAGATCTAGACTGCACGATTGTGCGTATAGCCAGAGTGTATAGTGGTGATTTTTTAAGTGAAATATTACAGATTATTGTAATAATAGTGTAGAGAAGAATAATTTATCTTGTCAATTGTGTTCTAAAGTAATTGAATCTGCCTGTGTGGACTTTGACAAAAAAAGACAATTACTTGAAGCTCTGGATATAACTGTTGTAACCAATAGTTATAGTGGTGATTTTAATGTGAAATTATCAAAGACTATTGTAAGAACAGAGGAGGAAATTGTGTTGTAAAGTAAAGTAACTGAACTAGCCTGTGTGGAATTTGCAAAAAAAATAAATAAAATAGAAACAATTATTTAAAGCTCTGGATACAAATGTGTTAACAAATAGTGTAACAAAAATTTGTATATACGTTCAACTTGTTTCAATATATCATTTTAAAATGAGTGGACTGTTTGCTCTTTGTTTATTATTGAAATTTATCACCGACAAGTCACAAACACCTATTGTAAAGAATCTGGCCCACACATAGATACATAAAAACCTGATAGCACATCAGGTGCTGGTGGAATTTTCCTATTTGGCACAAGCTGATAAGACACCTTAAAATTCAGTGATGAGTCCTTGAAGAGTCAGCTAGCCCTAGCTTAATGGGAGTTTCCGAGGGCTCTGGAGTGGGCCACCTTGGTTGAGTGACTGGTAGACTGGGCTCAATTAAAGTGGTGAAACACAGTCCCCATGTATCCTTCCCCGGTGAGCTTTATATTTCCTTTCTGTTTGTTTCCCATGTTCTGGGAAGTTGTGTTGCCTGGAGACTTCAGGGCCAGTTTGTCCATGGTATTAGTCAGAGCTTGTGTGACTGATGAGTCAGGGAGCACCGATCTTCATTCATTAGCTCTGACTCTACCTAGACAAACATCAAGTTAGCCCCTAAAGTCTTATCAACCACAGAGTAATAAGAGACACCTGGAAAATATCCAAACAGATAATTTTGAGTATACTTACTCTCCAAAGTAAGCAATGGCATTTGGGGTTTGGAAACAAAAATGAAATCCACACACAAAGGATATTTTAGAAAATATAATCAGAAATGTTATGAACTTGATTCTAAATAGAAGGAGTCAGGATTGAAAGGTGCAAATGCATTCTGACTGGTCAAAAGTTTAGTTAGAAGTATAGGATAAGGTTTGATGATGAGGAACCTACTTTGAGACAGCTTGAATGGGTAATGAAGAAAAACCTCGTCCAAACGTTGTACATTTGCTGTTATGTTAAACTAATATTAGAGTTTTTCTTCATTACCCATTCAAGCCGTCTCCAAGCATTATAGGTTAAGGTTGTTATGGCTCTGATAAAATAATCCTCTGTCATATAATTTCTATTACAAACAGTGTGTGAAAACTATCGCCAATGGTACATGTGACATTTTTACATGTGTATATCACCTGTAACTTGTGGATATCCTACTCTCCAAGGCTTCGTCGGGTCCCATGGCTGACCTACATCCAGCTGTGCTCTCTACTATTACCATTGTCATGGCAATAGCTCATGGCTATCCTGAAACCCAATACATTCCTTTCACTACTATCTGTTGTTATGCACACAAAGTTAAGGTTTAATGAGTAACAAATGGTGGGCAGTACTGAAGACTCTGTTTCCTACACAAGTAACCAAAATAGGCCAGCCATTGCATGGGTGCTAACCTTGATATTCTGTCCATAGAAATTCGTTAATATTTATATCTTCATATTTTGTATCAAACTCCTTTCAGAATCAAGTTTAGCATAGCTATAGGCAACTGCAAAGCAATACTGCTCAAGTGTTACTTATTGCCTCCAGCTGTATGTTGAGTCTTGCATGTTTGTGCAACAGTGTTAACAAAATATAGTAAGAGTCAGAATACTTCAATCTGCATGATTGCAAATATTCATTTATAACCAATTAAGACACTGGGTGCACAAAGTTTACATTTGGTATATTTTCAGCCAGTATTTGCAGATTTCACTTTCTACAGATAATTTCATTTATTCACGGATATTTTAATACAATCCACAAGAAATATTATTCAATACTGCAAAAAATAGACCAATTTATGTTTTCTACCAAATGTAGCATTAGTCTAGCTGCTACTCTTATCTTTTCCAGGAAAGTATTGTATCAGTTATTACAATTCAACTGACTCACTGCAGTTGGTATTACAGAAATATGAACACAGGGAAATTCAGAAAACATGCTGTTCCAGTTAATTTCATATCAACCAAATTGAAATTCTGTGTTGAGAAAGAACACAACTCCCTCATTGCACATAGAGGAATTACATACACTTCAAGTGTTGTGTAGTTGAATGTATTAAGCTCAACGTAGTCTGCTCTGCATAACTTCTGCTACAACTCAGATAGACAGGATATGGACACCATTTTGTTACAAACAGAATCACTCAAAAGCCTGAAAAGTAAAGATCACAGTGCCCTTTCACCTGAGTTTTTGAACTCAAATTGATTATATTCTAGACACTGTATCTATTAACACCTACCATCTTGTGAGTAGTTATCACCAGACATTCTATGGATATCTGTCTATGAAATTCTGCTGAATAGCTCAGAAGGCAAGGAATGTAATGCACCTTTGATCCCATTAATCCTGTGATCAACAAATCAACCAACCTTTGTGATATTCAAGTGGAAATTATAAAAAATAGGGCAAAAATCTGATTGGAAAATACCTCTTGATAGCTCAGAAAGCAAGAAATGCACTTTCTTTCAGTCATTGATCTTACAATCATTGGCTGTTTTTAAGTACTCTAATAATCCTCTATCCAGTGCATTAGAGGTTTGTCAGTAACATATTGTTCTAGTTTGTTGATGTACTCCATATGGTTATATAAACCATATATGTACGTTATATGTTAATGTACTGATCTGTCAGAATATGAGATAAAGATCTGTCCAGCCAGAAGCAAGTTATTTTCATGTTACTGGCACATACTAAAGCTATATCCATTCTTCACACTGGAATTTTTGCTCCTTGTTTGTTTTGTTATAACATCTCTTCTGCTCTATGATGGCCTTCACTAGCTGTTGGTGTGCAAACTTCTTTGTATTGACTAGAGCAGACCTTAGTTGCTCCAGTTATTCTTGTAGACACTAGCACATCTGCTCTGGGGGTGGGCCATACATTACACACAGAGGTAGTAGTATTTCACTGATTGTTGTGAAATTAGCTCCATGGTACTTGTGAATTTGCCAAATAGTTATTGAGTGTTCTGCTAAAATATCAGCTACAAACTGTGCTGAAGTATGGATCAGTGGATAAGCTTTGGCACATTTAGTGGAGTAATCGGTAATGATGGCACCTGTTGATTACCTTATTCACTCTGGGGGAGGACCAGCAATACCTATGACTATTCTCTTGTAAAGGATAACCAACAAATTCCTACTAAAATTTATTCTTTCTAGGTCTACTTTTCCTATGGGAGTTGCAAATTCTACAATATTGGCACTACTTGAAGTTGTGTCCTGAATGAGGCCAGTAAGATTGCCATGGCAGGTTTTCACAAGTGTATGTAACATCTTGGTGGCTTCCAATTTTTACATGATGCAGAGTCTTAAGCATTTCCTGCCTCATGGCTCTGGGAACCACTAGCTGCATCACGGGTTGGGAACCACATCTTGTTGGTTCATAACAATGATAGAGCATGTCTTCTCTCCCTTGTAGCTACTCATATAAGTGCCACAGGCTATGTGCATCTATGCTATGTTCCTTAACCTTTACTGACCATGCTTCACCTTGCTGCATGGCAAGAAGTGCCAAAACTAGCACCAAGTCCTTCAGTTGTCATTATACCCAGTCACTATTGGAGCCTATTACTATATGGCAGGAATGACTTTAACTGTCACATTATCTGAGGTTTGGAGATTCAATGAACAGATGGTGTCTGACTTTGCAATGAGACATCCCATTACCATTTTCAGTTGCAGGCCAAAATGATGCAGTACAATAAATTTATAATCCTACAACAATGTGCAATCGTCCCCTTTAGATTTAAAATTTTTTAAACCCACTTCAGTAATGTGTGAACTAACAGAAATGTGAATTTCCTACTAGGAGGTAGTATCATTAGTGTTTGAAAAATACCATAAATGCAAGCAGTTATTTCCTCATTGTGCAGTATTAATGCTCCACTATCCTGTAACTGTGATAGAACTTACTTTATTCACCTATTGCTGTCATCCGTATCCAACAAAAATTCACAGTCCTGTCAGCACAAGAGTTTACACTAAAGAACACTTTAGCAATAGGAAGCTTTATCAGAAATCTTTATTCATATAACATTTGCATCAGCTTTAGTAAAAGCAGATAATGGTCCAGCATCATTTTTGGAGAAGTTGGCCACCAAAACATTGGTAATAGGATGCACAACTAAGATAATTGTGGATTTATTGTTTGTCAGTATTTGGATACCGAGTCTAAGGTGTTGAACCATTGGTCATCTCTAAATGCATACAAACATTCATCTCATCTTGAAAATGAAAAGGGATTTACGTGGGTCACCACATTCATGCATTTTAAATCAATGAAGAATCCTCTGTACCCTCTTCCTAACAATCACTGCTAGAGACACTACACATTCTGAAGCTGTTTGATTCTGTCGTTTAGCATGTATTGTATTTTGGTATTGTACATATCTATAATTCTCTGGTTGTTTAATTGAACACGTGTTACCTGCTCTCTGAACAGGAAACAGTACATTTCTTGTATTGGCTCTATCACCCATCAACAACATATTAGACCTCAACCATAGTAAACCATGAAATATCACTTCTGTACATAGAAGTATAGTGACTGCTTATGCAATATACACTCATGTAGTCCACTGTTCCTGGACCCAATATGGCAGGCAGGCAGATGATTTTCCAATAAAATGCAGTTCACCTGTATCAAAGTAAAATTTGGCCAATAATTTCCTCAATATGTCTATCCATAGGACACCAATGTCAGACCCGAGGTCGGAAATGACTACTTTCGTTTCAGGACTGACTTTATCTACAAATATCAGCTGTGTGCTTCTCAGTTACATCTAAGCTATCACATTTGTCAGAAAAAGGTCAATATGAACTGGCCACACTCGTGGTTTCACTCAGAGTGTCTGACACAAAGCAAGAATTACCTATGTTCTGGTAACTTTTGTACCTTTTGCACATACCAAACACCACCTAGCTTTGAGAGATCTGAGCTGGCCATCAAACCTTTTGGCACAAACTGTCTCCAGCACTCCTCCAAGTCAGTGACCAAACTTAATTCTGGTTCTGTTAGATTTCTGGAGGGAAAGTAGCTGCAATAAACAGCTAACTACTGCTGTGCAGTCATTTGAACAGTAGCCTTGCCTGTCTTGCTGCATGGAAAAGTATGAGCAGTTCATACCCAAAGCAGAGGCTTTGTTTCTCACTTCCTGATTAATGTCTGGATGGAAGAAGCAATAACATTGGCTGTGGCACAAACATCATGGGAGGACCAGAGAAGCTCTGACCATTCACTGGGATGTTTTGGCTATTTGTATCAGGCACAGCCATGACAGCTACTGATGGATGTTTCCCTCTTTTGTGACTTAGTTGGATTCATGGCTTCAAACCTTCTCACTGCAAGAACTGCTTTCAATAGGGTGAGAAGATCTCTGACTCCCAGGTGATGTCTCATTATCTAACTGGAAAGATCCTCAATAAACTTATTGACAAGGACATCCTCGTGATTTATCAATGTCATTGCAGGGTATGATTTCCTATGAAATTGTTGCAAGTCATCTGCGTAAGTGCCAATGTTCTCTGAGGAACCCCTATTTTGCACCTTGAGCTTGGCCTGATGGCCAGCTTAGTTCTTAACCAAGTCCAAACAGTGACACAACTCGGCTATAACTGTATTATAGTTTTGTAGTTGTGCCTTGTTTAAGTATTCAATAGCATCGAGCTATCCAAAATCAGGGTCAGGTATTGCATTGCTTGTTCCCGAGTCCAGCTATTTTAGGTAGTGTTCTGCCTGAAATGCTTCTGAGAAACAGCCCAGATCCTCTTTTGTTGCATTATTTAATGTTAAGAAGTTATTTGTTAAGTTTCTGTTGGTCATACTCGTTGTTTTGCCATAAATCTCTAACCCACAGATTTTTGGTCAACATCAGGCTGAAACATTCTATGCATCAAAGGTGTGGTGAAGTGGCTTGTACATAAGTAGTTAGCATGTCACTATAGACACAGAAGTGTGACCCCATATGTAATTGATATGCAGATGATATGCTAGTTAATAATTAAATATTCCTTAATTACAGGTTAATTAATTGTATGATTAATATGCCAATTAAATGAATATATATATAAGTAATTAATATGCAAATTGAAAGTAATTAATATCTGATTAACTTTTATTAGTTTAATTTATTAGATGATTAATATGCAGGTAATAATTAATATTCAAGTTGTTGAATGTTGTTGAAGAGATGTTATTCCAAAAAGGAGGATGTTTTCACCAAATCTTAGAATGAACACCAGATGGCGCATTGCTAGGTGACATCACATGATTAAGTCAACATCACCAGAAGGCGTGTTGTTAACATTGATCTTTTTTTTGATATTTCATTATATTTATATTTTTTTGCTTTTATAATTAATCTTCAGACATTCTTCTGTTCAAAAATAACAATATATGAGGATTATAGTATATTGTAATTTTACTCTATAATGAATATATGAGTCAAACATATCGCATATTTTACATTGTCAAATAGGTTATTCATTCACTTATTTAAAACCTCTATATGTTTTAAGCAGATATCATTAATATATGCTGGTTAAATCACAGACTTAACGAGATTGAAACAAATAGTAAGAATGTATAGCTTCCAAAGGCGAGTAGTGTTTCTGTAGGCAGACAGTGTTACTATACTATTCAGCTTGTCTCAATTTATGTTTATATGTGGTTTCTATAGGCAGATAATGTTACTAACACAATTAATCTACAGTACTGTATTTGAATATAGTTTTCACTATATGCATGGCACGCTTATGCATTTTCTGACATTTTATATGTAAAATATTTTTCGTTAATTCACTAATTTTCATGTCTGCAATTAATATATTGAATAACTCTTGTTCACTCTCAAAAGGATGCTTACTTAAACCTTTAAGTAATATACAATAATTTAATTTTCATGTTTATCTTTATAAGTCGATTTGCTTCACTAAACTTAAAGATCTATGTCAATAACTATTATATCCTTACCTTTTACAAATCTTTGTCTAGAGCTTGTTTCTTGTTGGTTTGGAACTTTCTGGATAGTGCTGGATAATACGAGTCACTGGTATTTTTGACAATAGATCTTTTGACCCTCTCGCTGCCACTACATCATGTTATTAAGGGAGAACATTTTGATTTTGGTAAATTCTAGAAAAAAACAACATACATTTAGGTGATTTTCTAATCCTGGTAGTGATGCCCTTGGAAAGTAAGTCAAAAACATCCAGTGAATCTCTTATTTCATAGATTGTTTTTTAGGATAATGATATAAAAAGTTTTTAATTATATTTATTGTGTACAATATCAGTTTGTGGGCTCAGAAATACTAGTTTATTGACTATTTTATGTTTCAAAACAGATATTTTCCTCACATAGATATTTCAGGAATAACACAAAACTGAAATATGAATGTACTGTACAGTACTGGATTGCCAGGATTAAATTTAACTTTCATACAAGTCTAGTATATATCAATTAGTGTACAATTCTTGTATACTTTTATACTCAATTAAACTCTTGAACTAAAAGTTTCTAACATCTATTAACAAAATTTCAAGTATTAGATAGGTGATTAGGATCTTATATCAATTATTTAGGTTTATAACTAAATGTCTATTCACGATATTTGACGAGACATTTCAGTTAATATACAAATCTTGTAATCAGCTAGACCCCATGAACTGATTTCTACTACTTGCATTTATCCAAAACGATATACTATTATCAATATATGTAAGTACATTACAAACTCTAGATAAGACTGTCACACTTACTGAAATATTTACACAGACTGATTTCTGGGAAAATCATCTTCTGACTTGAATATTAATTAACAAATAATTATTATAAAATAATATTTTTGCAATTTGTTAAGACATTAACAATTAAATCATAATAAATGACATTAATAAAAAAAGTAATATCTTCGATTGATACCCCTATATAGATCCACATGAAAACCAAACATATATAACGGTATGATAGCTTATATTTAGCAGCCCCATTTCTTGGAAACACATCTGCTGACATCAAGGGCTTGGATATTATGACATGCATATTAATTAACCTTAATTAACAAATGCTAATTACATATTAATTACTTTCATTTTGCTTATTTTTTAATTTGAATATTAATCATTCAATTAATTAATTACATATATAATTACATGCATACATCTGACTAATTAATTACCCATAACTAACAAACCATTAACTGTTAATTTGCATACATCTAGTTAATGTATGCATGAATAGCATACTCTATAATTCCATATAATAGAAGATCGAAGACTGTTTTCTTGATTATTCACTGTTTTATATCTTTCGTGTGGTGATGATGAAAGGGTTTGGACTAGAGTAATCTCTATATGATTTTGAAGTAAATCTTGCTAGCATCAGTATATTTTAGCCTAGAAGCTGAAGAGAGCTGCTGTCTACCGAAATTATCATTCTAATTTTAAAAGGTTCAATACTAGAAGCCATAAACATAATTTCTTGAAGTGTGCTCTGATCCACTTTAACATAATGAACTCTTGTAAGAATATTTCTAAAACTTTAAGGTTTACAGTGTTGATTTTTATATCACTTTTAACATTCCTGTGTGTAGTAGTCTGCAAATATATTATGTAAGTGTTGGAGAACACAGTTACACCTCCTTTGTCTAAATTATATTTATTATATAAAATTAACTTTTAAATTTACTTGGGTGAAACTTATATTCCCAATTGCAATTTATGTAAGTCCATTATTTTACTTTATTTGTGAATAGAATTTATTATGTTTAGGAAACATGTTGAATTGTATATTTCAATCATCTACTTAAGTGTTTGGCTGGTTACAGTATTTCACAATACTGCTATCAAACGATTTGGATTACATATGTTTTTGAACAGCCAATTAAAGAAAGCTGTCATAAGGACACTTCTACTAGACACACATTATCATGGTCTTTTGACGTTGTGAAAGACTTTTGCTCTTATTTATTATTCTTGTTTCCTATTTATTTTTTTGCATTTAAAAGGTTCAGGTCATCATCTGATACATTGCATAATCAATGTATTTTTCATAGGTTTGGGTGATTAATGGGATTTGCTAGTCAATTAATCATCGGGATTATTAATCGATTACATTCAAATAAGCAATTATTCTTGCATAAGACTCATTTTGCTATATTCAGCTTGTATTTGGGTGTTTTTCTTAAGATACATTTTCGAACTGCCCTTCATTTAATATGATAGTCATCTTCAGGTAAAACAATTTGGGTTATGATATTTTTTTAAATTCTAAACTGTTGTACATTAAAATATACATGCAACGTAATATGAAACCTTTAAGAAGCCAAAATTATTATTAACATTAGCAACAAATGATCACAAGACTACTTTACTAAAATTACTTAGTTTTTGTTACTGAAAACAAGCATTGCTTCATGATTTTGATTATATAATTAGAAAAAATAGTAAACATATCATACTCAGGTTAGTGTTGTGTGTTACTCTTTTACATTCCCTTTATAAATTTCCCCAGTATAGTAAGGAATAATGTATGACCAGTCAGAATCAGTAGGGTTGAGAAAAGAGTATATGATTTTTACAGAAAATGATGGTATTTATTCTAATTCTTGGTTCAAAATAATTGTCGTTAAACAAAATACTATAGTTTTATTAAAGATAAAACTAGTAGAGATTCTAGTCAGATTGTTTGATACATATGTAATTAATTTGGTGAAAACAAATTCACTATGATCTTAGAATGTTTTCTTAAAATGATTCATAAGATGGAAATCAAAATAATAAAAACATAAAATCTATAATTACCAACGTTTTGGAATGTTCAACTGATTCCCTCATAAGCCTTAAAACCTTGAAACATAATTAACAACTTTTAAAAGTATAAGAAAAAACGTCATGAGGTTTTAAGCAAGAAATTGTTGATACCGACATCGGTTGAAATAGAATATATTAAAATAATTAGTACGTTTTTATTTTACTGAATAGGCTTGAAGAAACTATAGAAACACATGCGTGCTGAGAAATATGTAAATCAAACTACTTAATGGAAGTGTGTAAGCAGGAGGTGACGATTGCCAGTATTTTTTTTTAGTTTTTACTATTTAAAGTTAGTGATAATTATGCAGTAATTATGTTTACATAGAATAGGTTATCCGTTAATGACGTAAAGATGTTACATATTGTTAGGTTATTATTAGTAAATGTCTAGTAATTTTAACAAACAGTTAAAAGAGCAAGTTATTCAACAATCAGCAACTTAGCAGCAAGTTTGAGGAGTTATAATGCTAAAAATCGAGTTTTGATACCTGAGGTGGGCACAGCACAGATAGCCTACTTTGTAGCTTTGTGCTTAGCCACAAACAAACAAGCAAGAACTATAAATGAAAGTGAAAAGGGCATTATACATCCAGATCAAAGTTGTAATAATTAATTTATTCTTTCATACTTACATATGATATTACCTTCTACATACTTTTCAGTTTTAAAATTAAGATAAAGTTTTGATTTTTATGGAGTATTAAGTGAATGCAGACGAGTGAAGTTTTTAACGAAGTCCGTTTTGGAAACCCATTTACTGTTACATTGATGTGTGAGTCAGTACAGTGGCTTCTAACTTCTAGAACAATCAATGAATTCGTAGTGTAAAATCATATTAACTTGTCCCAAAACTACACAAGGACAGCGGTATAGTATAAACTCTGAAATGAAATTAACAGCCGTGCGGCTGTATACACATGTATAAAGTGGGTTATAGATCGCCTACAATTTAAACTTTACCTAAGTGTAGAACATTTTAATATTTTCTACACCATTTATTAACCACAGTATTTCAGACTAAGTGTATCGAGATCACTGAAATAATGTTATGCAAAAAATAAACTGAAATACATTCATTATATAATGAAAGCAGAACAAAGAAACTGGAGACAGACATTAAGAACTTGTATTTTTTTTTAATTGTTCCATTATTGTCATGAACTATAACTGCCAGATATTAATTCGTAACAAGTCTCAGAAATAGCAAAAAGCATACGCTGCTGAATAGAGTAATTTTCAGAAAAGGGTTTTTGACATATTTAAAATTATTATTTAATAAAAATAAAACACACACATATATTTGTTATACTATTTTAATTGTATTTCCAGGCTAGTGAAAATAAGAACTGTTACTTTTGAAAAGTTATCTGTTCATTATTTTGTTAATTTGTGGCTACAAGTTTGTTTTGTATTTAAGCATAAAGCTACACAGCTATTAGTGCTGTGCCGACAATGAATATCCAAACCCGAGTTTTAGTTTTATAAGCCTATGACTAAAAGTTGTTATAATTGTTAGTGTTTGTTAAGACATGTGTATGGTAAATGGCATGAAAGACGGGTATGATTATTTTTTTAATTATGCTGGGCGGTCTACTGATTTTCTAATTAATGAAGTGCTTAATTATAATAAAAATATGTAAAACATAACGTATAAAAGTTAAGTTATTTATAGTTTATTGTATAAAGCATTCCTTTTCACACTAAATATACTGCAAAACAGAATATCATTAACTGAGAAGGCTATCAGGGCAACATTTTTTATGTCCGTAATTCTAGGATGTTGTTGGAAATTGAATTTGAAGATAAACATTAAATAATGTAGAGCTAGACATTTATTTGAATAGCCACACTTCATTTTACATTGTACTAGGGTTCACTGTTATTTTCTAGTGCAAACTACAAGCATCAATGTGGTTAGTTATGGCCACTAGGTCACACCCTCACATTCGTGAATCATGTACAACTAGAAGAGCATGCGTACAATTGCACCAACAGAAATAGTACTAGCTTCTGAGTCGTGTGTGAGTTTTGTTGAATTTTGTGAAAAGTTACTTGAGGGCTTTCTGCATTAGCTGTCCCTAATTTAGAAGTGATAAAATTGAGGGAAGGCAGCCAGTCAATGCTACCCACCACCAACTCTTGGGCTACTCTAATTGAGTAGTAGAATTGACTATCATGTTATAATGCCCCCAACAGCTGAATGGACCAGCATGTTCAGTGGTTAGATTCTAATTCGCGATATGCAAGTTGTGAGCCCGAACCACCAGGCCAATACCAGGGTCCACGTGTGAGTTTAGTTGAGATGTATAAAAAGCTGAATACGTTTGCTTGAGTTATGGCAAAGCTACTAAGGCTATCTACTGCCATCCCTAATTTTGAGCTGCTGACCAGAAGGAAGTCAACTGGCTAGCAGCATTTACCCCCACCTCTTATGGAACTCTATACAAATGAATAAGAATGCCTGTCACATTATGACGTTCCTTGTTAGTATAACCTGATGACTGACTCATGAATTGAGAGTCACGTATTCAATAGTCGGTGTTACCAAACATGTTTGTCCTTTCAGCCACATGGGTGATCTAGTATCACGGTTAATCCTACTATTCATTAGTAAAATAGTGTCCCAAGATTTGGCAATAGGTGCTGTTGCCTGGTTGCCTTTCCTCTGGTCAGCAACTCAAAACTAGAGATGGTGGAAGATAGTGTTAGTAGCTTTACCATAACTCAGAAACAAAGAAGAACATATAACACTCCCACGGCTGAAAGAACAAGCATGGTTGGTGTACATGAATCAAACCAGTGACCCTCAGATCACAAAACAACCCTCCTAAATACCTGGCCATGTCGGCCTGAAGATGAACAAACTTATATCAATTGAGAAAAATAATGATGAATGAAACATTTTGATAGCAATATTTCCATTACCTGGATAGTTGGAATAATCAAAAGCTGTAATAATCAGAAATGATAATTTCAATTTGTTATTTTCATGATTCATAACATTGATTTACTAATTTGAACAAACCTGAATTAATCAAAAATAATAATGAGAAATAATAATGGCTTTATTTCAATTATTTGGATACGGTAGTAATCCAAAACAGTAATTTCAATTAGTTGATCATTTTCATGATATTAATCAACTTAGTCATACTTTCCAGTAATAGATTATTTTACATGAAACCTATTGATGTAATTGATTCTCATGGGTAATTGATTAATTGCCCAGCTAAAATATTGAAGCTGGAATTAAGTATTCTAGAAACAGATGTGGGGTTTTAACAAACTGGCAAGACAACATATGTATCATTACTGTGAGGGACATTTCATGCATTGTAATTTCTTCTTTTGCATGTCTGCCTTTTGTATCAAGTAAAGCAAATGCATTCTTCCAACTTTACATTTAGTTTAGAATAACATAACATTTTGCCATGGTATTTCCATGTATAAAATTATAGGAAAATATGTTTCCACACAGTTTAATTATATCATTTATGTGAAAATTTTAGTTTTGAAAAGCTACTAATTGATGAAATGTATTTTATTTATCATAATATTTGAATTCCAAAGGTAAAGAATAAATGTGAAGCTGCTACCTAAAAATATCTATAACTCCTTGAACTTTGAAAGTATATCCCTAATATTAGCAATGTATAAAGATATAATAGGCTAATCAAAGTAGAATGAACTGTTAATTGGAGTTTTAAGAATATTAATAAACATCAACACTTCTGTCCAAACTGAACCAATTCTGTTTTTGTATTTTGTTGATAAATGTAGGGGATGTTGCCGTTCAATAAAATCAGATTACTTGCTTCTGAGTTTGGCCATCATTGCAGCTTCAGGTCATTTCACGATGCCTGGTATGGAACAAAAGGTAAAAAAAATTAACAATAAGATAATCTATTTTTAATGTATATAATTATTTATTTAAATATACAAAATTTGGTTCTTTCATGCAGTAGTCTGCATAAATATACTAACAGTAACAAAAAAAGTGACAACAAGAAATATTTACCACTGTACAATAATATTTAAACATTTTCTTATTTACAAACTCTTTAGTCTTAGTTTTTATTTTGTTATGTGGCATTCCTGGTAACACGCTCTTTCAGTACAGTAGTCAGTTAGGCTTACTAACGAGGTTTGGAGAGTACGAGACTATAGATTATAATGATCTCTTTGATCTACAACCAGGATCATGTCGGAGAAACACTCGACGCCAATAGGTTCACAAGGAACTGGAAAACTTTTATTTACAGAAAAATAAACATGATCACAATACAAGAAGAAAAAAAAGCAAGTACATAGTGAGATGAAGACTTTACTTAAAAGCTTTTTATCAGTTCAGTGTGTCCCTCTCGTCAGTTTAAACTTAAACTAAAGATTCATTGCATAAAAATAAAAGTGAAACCCCAAACTTAACATTAAGTGAAATCCAAAAGTTAAATCTAAAAATATTAAACCAAAACCAAGTCTGCATTAAGAAAACACTACACTCAAAAGTGAACCAAACCCAGTCTCACAAGAAGTTAAACTTGTGTTACTGTTATTCAAACAAAACAAAATATCCTCAAATTGCTATTTTCAAATAGAAAGTTAAACTCTACTATTAACTACAGTTATGAGTTTTATTATATTGAAGTAAGATATTTAAAGTTATCTACAACTAAAAGCTATCCTACAAGTTAACAAGGATCTAGTAGTTAAAACAAAAAAAACACAAGTTTAAAAGCTATAACTTACAGAAATCTATCTAATTCTCCTAATATTTGTATTACAGGGGCAAGCATGGCTTTTTATACAAATTACCTAAACAAAGGAAACTTGTGCATGAAACACACCTCATATTCAAGATCTGTATCCACTGTATCATATTTGCCAACAAAAATTGTAATTCTCTATTTCTGGACATCATTTTATGTCATCTTCCTTACAAGGAAATCAGTTAATAGCCAGTTAGAAAAACCATATTTTGCATACTGTCATAAAACGGGGGCGATAGCAGGCATTTGGCATTGTCTTCTAGTACTTCTCCCTTTTACTTCCAGACCTACATGACCATCTATAAATCTAGAACAATCAAACAAAAAATTCAACTTTAATTGCATGTTACTGAAGAAATAGTACACATTATGTTACCCCTTACAAACTACTTGCCACAACACAAAGGCAAAAATAACTTGACACCAATAAAAATAACAATAAAAAATGTGGTTACACAGCTCTCCTGTGAACTTTAGAAAGAAGTAGTCTAACAAACTAAACAATCCCTAAAAGGAAAACAAAGAAAATATTTTTTAATATAGATAAGTACATGTACATCTTTTAAGAGGTGGTAATCTAACAAAGTATGCATAAATACAAGAATACACAATGAAACACTAAAAAGCAAAAAACTTAATGTACAATAAGTCATGAAATACTCTTGCCCATGGAAAATTAATAAAAAATACTCTTTCACAATGATATAAATGAAAACATTTAACATGACACTGTTTAACTGTATGAATTATACTGGAAAATAACAAGTGTAATTAAACTAAGTCAAAAACGTAAGCAATAATTGCATACACACACAGCTGACCAAACATAACATAAGAACACAAAAAATACATATATATATATATATATCAAGTTTATAATTCTACAAAAATCCTTAACCTAAACAATTATAAATATAAATATGTATAAATAGCATACAAATACAAACCTCAATTCTAGTCATATGTACACTTTACAACAAATACTGCACCATTCAGTAAATAAATACATATATACAATTACTCTACTTATATACAGTTACAGTGATACCTCAGAGTTACTCACCAAGAGCAGGACCAACAGATATTCTCCAATGTAGCTGATGATTTCCAGAGCACCATGTCTGACGAATAATCTTTGTTACTCTATCAAGAGCTTTCTGAGTGCATGCAAGATTCTCCTGGAACCAACACACTTTAAGCTGTATTAGATGATCTCTATGCTTCACAGCTCCAGTGGTAGTGGGGGGCAGGGGATCAGGTTCCTTGAAATATTTACACTCCAATTTAATGCTCTCAGTTAATCTAATTTTAGTTTTAGTTTACATTTGGCCCATTATACATCTCACTGCCCTCTTCTCCAAAATTACAAAAAGCTGGAGTCAGGACCGAAGCTTCAACAAACAGTTCTCCTTGCAGTTATAAAGTACCCAAGGCTTCATCTAACTGACTGCATAGTACTGACAGTGACACTTTAAGATCACTACTTGGTTGAACTTAAGTCACTCAGTTAGGGCTTTGTGAGTAGCTCTTTCCTCTGAGCCTTTACCTCTTAAAGCAAAGCAGGGATTGGCAACATAGTTGTTGTCGTGGTTATGGGGGTTGTTACTGCCAAAACAGAATTAATGTCTCTAAAAGAACTGTCCCTGGTGTTTGTGTAGGTTCTGGAGATGTATTTACATGCTGCCTGCTCACCGGCTTCAGTGCAGGACTTACAGCTGGAGGGAGAGGGGTCTTCTCTCTTCTCTGGCCATAATATTAGATTACCTAACTAACCCTCTGACAGGGCACATCATAGCACTGTTACTTTTTCAGTAGATTTGAATTTTGAGTGGGACCATCTCTTAGATCTGCAGGTTTTCCAATCCGTTCTCTCATCAGCTACCGGGGGTGCTAGGTCCAGCACTGAGCCTCCATGGTAATGACTAGTATACTAGGCATCATGGGTTGGGAGAACCCATACTCACTGACTCTGTGGTCAATACTCCCAGTGGTGAGATTGCTGGTATTGTCACTGAATGATCTGGTGTTTGGAGGGCTAAAACCTATCATCAATAGACTCACATATCAGATGCATCATTGAATAATACATCCTTATCCATCGACTCTGATGACATAAGCACCAAGTCAGACCAGGCAT
This sequence comes from Limulus polyphemus, assembly GCF_000517525.1. NCBI lineage: Eukaryota > Metazoa > Arthropoda > Merostomata > Xiphosura > Limulidae > Limulus > Limulus polyphemus. The sequence continues at coordinate 66,512 of NW_013668516.1, read as the reverse complement.
GGAAGGCAGTGTTAGAAACTTCATTGTATCACTAAATCAAATAAATATTCTCACCAGTGGCTCTATTCATGATTTCTTCACAGATTTATGGGTAGAACAGCAAAAGAGTCGGATACATCAATTGGCTGTTGAAAAAATCAAGATAGCCAGAATGAAAAGTCAAAATTCAAAATACCCCTATGAAAATAATTTCAATTGTTCAGAGAAACTGTCAAGAATGTGGGTTACTGGCCTGGATCCATAAACAACACTTCATTCTGAAAAACCTAAAAATAAATAATAAATCTTGGCCAAGCTCCACATCTAAAAGCTTACATGTTCCCACACATAACTTGTCTGTTGTTAGATATACACGACTGTTTCATTTAAATTTAATTAACATAATTATTAAGCACAAGTGTTAAATTTAATATTTTTAGAAGTGATAATTTATCGCAGGTGTGATAATGTAACTGTTTACAAATCATTTGTTGCATAGTTCAATTTTGTGAATTGATGTCAAACCTCCTGAATTTTTCTCGTTGCTTTAAGTGAGTATTGTTACATCATAATGTCTTCTAGTTTATAGAAAGTTCTAGGCCTCAGGTGGACAATATATATATATGTGTGTGTGTGTATATATACATGCACAGGTGACCATATAAAGTGAAAGTAAAACTGAAATAAAAGTGAAGTTACACTGCGTGATTGTGAGTTTAGCCATAAAGAGTATATAGTGGCAATTTCTAAAGTATGTTTTACAGCTTATATTTTAATATTAGAGTAGAGGAGAATAATTTGTCTTATCAAAGAGGTTCTAAACTAACTGAAATTGCCTGTGTGGACTTTGATGAAAAAGGAACAATTATTTAAAGCTCTGGAGATAACTGTGATAAACAATAGTGTTACAAAATTTTATACATACATTTGACTTTTTTCAATATATTATTTTAAAACAAGTGGATTGCGTGCTGTCTATTTATTATTGAAATTTATTGCCAACGAGTCACAGGCACTTACTGTAAAGAATCTGGCCCTATAAAAAACCTTACATTTGGCGAGCTAGCCAGGATTATACAGTGGTAAATGATGGTAGAAGAAAATGTGAATGACAGTTGATATAGACCTATATATGCACAATTGTAGTGGTGGCAATTAGTTTAGGGATTACAATCACACTATATAACCATGTCGACTGATTTTGAATAATGGATAGAGATAGGTGAGTGACGTGGGCTAAAAGATAATAATCTACTAGAGTTTGTTAAACAACTAGAATTTGAGAGTAAAGAGTGTAGGCAGAGAAGGGAGAAAGAAATACTGAAAGAAGAAAAGGAGAGAAGGGAGATATTGAAAATAGAGATAATAAGAGCACAAGCTGAGAAAGAAGAAAAGGGGAGAGAGGAGAGACTATAAATAGAGAGAATAATAGCAGAAGTTGATAAAGAAGAAAAGGGGAGAGAGGAGAGACTGGAAATAGAAAGAATAAGAGTACAAGCTGAGATCGCAAAGCTCACCCAACAGAAAGATGAAGGATCCAAGAATGACAATGAAGTCAAGGCCAGCCAACCCAAGCTCCACAAATTTGATGAACAGAAAGATGGCATGGATACTTTCCTGGAGAAATATGAAAGATTTGCTCAAAGTCAGAACTGGGACCAAGGGAACTGGGTAGTCTGTCTCAGCCCACTTCTCACAGAAAAAGGCCTACAAGGGTATTCAGGCATGATGTCAGAAGATGCCATGGAGTATGACAAGTTAAAAGTGGCCAAGAAAGGATTTTTCCAGAAGTTCAGAGAAGTCAAACCTGACACTGGAGAAACTGTATTTCAGTATGTGGCATGCCTACGACTACAATTCACAAAGTGGGCTGACATGGCCAAGTGTGAAAATAGTTTTGAAGGACTGGCAGATCTACTAATAAGTGAAGAGTACATGATCATGTGCTCAACTGAAATGTCACTGTTCCTGAAGGAGAGAGCATCAGAAGACGTGAACGAGATGATGAAACTGGCAGAGCTGTATATGGAAGCATACAGAGGGAGTATCAGTGACAAGTTCAAGAATGACCTGCTAAAGTTGAAACCAGGGGTGGCTATCAGAAGCAGGATTCCACCAAAGACTGCACGAGGTTAACAGACAAATGGGAGAAGAAATGCTATGCTTGTTATACAATTGGACACATTGTGAGTGAGTACAAGTCTGTCATCAAGAAACAGTAGCAAAAATCTCAACATAAAGCAGCTACCCATAAATATGGTGCTAGCAAAGACAAGAAAAGAGCAACTGTCACCAGGGATGTTGCTGTCTTAAAAAGCAGAATAGAGACAACTCATCAAACTCACCAAAAGAAGGAATTGCTATCTCCATGATTAAACAGTGTATGACTGATGGTCAGCTCAAGTTAGCAAATGAGTCAACAGTACTAGTGGTGATTGGAGAATGTGACAAACATCAAGAGGTGCCAACAAATCACAACATGCCAGTAGGTGAAGACTATGTCAGGGACAAGAAAGTGAAGACCTTACAAGATACTGGGTGCAGTAGTGAAGCAATTAGAACCCGTCTTGTATCTGATGGCCAGATTACAGGCAAGGTACATCTTTGTTTGCTGATTGATGGGACAGTGAGAAAGTTTCCCGTGGCAAGAATGAAGGTGGACACTCCATATTATGTGAGAGACCTTGAGGCCATGTGTATGAAGGTATCCATCTACAACTTGGTAATTGGCAATATACCAGGCAGTAGAAGTTTGGAAGAGCCAGGCAGAAAGGAGACTTATGAGGCATCTGCATTCACCAAGAGCTCAAAAAAAGAAAAGCAAGACATCAAATCCCTTCAAGTCTCAAAAGACAATATCCTGAATGTAGGCCTATGGAAACTGAAGGAAACACAGAAGAAAGACCATTCAGTGCAGAAACTTTGGGACAGTGGCTGGGAGAAAGTCGAGCACAAGACAAAGGGGAAAGGGACTTACAGAGTAGAAGACCAGAAGGGAAGGCTGTACCAGATTTATCAAGGGGACTTTAAACAGATCATAGTGCCAACAGGATACCAGACACAAAGTGGATCACGAGCTGGATCACGAGTTGATTGTGGGAGGAAACCTAGGAGCAAAGAAGGTGGTAAACAGAATCACCAGTTACTTCCATTGGCCAGTTGTCATCAGAGATATGACTAGATTTTGCAAACCATGTGACATCTGCTAAAGAACACTACCTAGAGGGAAGGTACCCAAGGTGCCACTAGGTGAAATGCCCCTCACAGAAGAGCCATTCAGACAAGTAGCTGTGGACTTGATTGGACCATTAGCACCTGTATCTGACAAGGGAAACTGGTATTTGCTGACAGTAGTCAACTGTGCAGCACATTACCCAGAAGCCATAGCACTGCTGAAGATAGAGAGAGAGAGAGAGTAGCAGAAGTCCTCCTGAAAGTGTTCTGCAGAATAGACTTCCCAAAAGAAGTCTTGAATGACTGTCAGGGTTTTATATATGTGTGCTGGGATTCTTTTACAATGGGTGTCTGTGACTTGTTGGCGATAAATTTGAACAATAAACAGACAACACACAATCCACTTGTTTTAAAATAATACATTCAAAACAAGTCAAACTTATGAACAAAAAATTATTTACACTATAGGATATCACAGTTGTATCTAAAACTAAATAATTCTCTTTTCTTCTCAAAAGTACACCCAGGAGAGGACAAATTATTTTTCTATACTCTGTTTCTTATTATACAATCTGCAATAAATTCACTTATATTTCCCCATTGATTACCACAGCTGTATCTAGAACTTTAAACAATTGTCTCCTTTTCGTCAAAGTCCACACAGGCGGGTTCAATTACTTTAGAAAACCCTTTGACAAGACAAATTATTCTCCTTATTTCTATTAAACTGTAAAACTCACTTTAAAATATCACCTGTTATGGCTAAGCTAACAATCATGCAGTCTAATTTCACATTCACTAACTTAATGTTTTCTGACTTAACTTCACTTAACTGTTTCTGACTTCACTTCTTTTATTGGTTACCAAAGTTGTATCCAGAGGTATAAATAATTGTCTCTTTTTTTTTTTCTTCAAAAGCTCACATGGGTGGTTCAGTTACTTTAGAACCCAATTGACAAGACAATATTCCTGTCTCTATTCTAAAAATATAGCAGTGAAACACTATAGAAATCACCCATTAAGGCTAATCACTCACAAGCTGCCTAACTTCACTTTTTCTATCACTAACTAACTTTTTCTTATCTTTATAACTTGCTGTATCTGCAAGTATTTATAACACATGACTGAGAAATCTAGAACTATCTAGCCCTCTAGTAGCAACAATATTACTCATAACTAGAAAAACTGGGAAAACATAAACAATATTACTAAAGCCTAGAACAGCAATCAAACTGCATACACAACATACCACTTGTACAGAATTATGTAACAAACTTGTCATAATTATTACTTTTAAAATAATTAACTTTTAACACTTGTTATGAGAACTAAATAATCATTAAATATCAACTCACTAAATAAACTAATTGATAACTCTTATACTAAACAGCCTTATATATCCAACAGTAACAGAGGGACCCAGTTTACTTTAGAACTGATGCAAGAACTGTACAGACTCATCAGCACTAGGCAACTCTTTACAATCCCATAAAACCCCAGATGTAATGGACTTTGTGAGAGAGTCAATGGGGTCTTAAAGAGCATGCTAAAAATGTACCAGGAGAGACCACGTGACTGGGACAGGTACAAGCAGACAGTATTATTTGTTTACCAAGAAGTACCACAAGCAAGTACAGGATTTGCACTTTTTGAGTTACTGTATGGAAGAACAGTACATGGTCTGATGCAGATACTGAAAGAGTTGTGGACACATACCAGTATGTATTAGACCTCAGAAACCAACAGGAGGAGACCTGTCAACATGATTGAGAAAGCTTGTATGCAGCTCAAGGCAGTGAGGAGCACTTCTATGACATAAAGGCCAAGGATCGACATTTCAAGGTCAGACAGAAAGTTTTGTTTCTGCTACCTAAAGACAAAAACAAATTCACTCTGCAGTGGAAAGGACCTTTTGAAGTGCAGGAAGTGGTCAACAGAATGGATTATAAGGTGAAAGTGGATAAGAAGACCACGATCTACCATGCCAATCTGTTGAAGAGGTACTTCAAGAGGAAAAAAGACTTACCAAGTGCAGCTATTGATGCACAAATGAATACAGCAGGTGTAGCTGTCATAGACACAGAACCAGAAGACAGTGACTTTGTCATAAAAGATGAAAACCTACTAGACCTAAGACCAGTGGATGGAGATGAGGCATACATAGACATCAATAACAGTGAAGAACTGACTGGCAAGCAGAAGAATGAACTACAAAATCTACTGTTACAATATGCAGATGTCTTCACAGATTGAGACCATGACCACGGATCCAGTCAAGGTGAAGCCCTATCAGATGCCCTATGCAATAAGAGAACATAGCAAGCAGGAAGTCAAGGCAATGTTAGAATCTGGAATCATCTAGCCTTTGAATTCAGCTTACTGTTCACCAGTGGTAATCTTGAAGAAGAGGTATGGCTCAAACTGCTTCTGCATAGATTTCTGGAAGCTGAAGCTTGTGACAAAGTTCAATTCCGAACCTATGGGCAACCCAGAGGCTATCGTGGCAAAACGAGATGGGGCCAAGTTTTTTTCCAAGATTGACCTCATTGAAAGAGATAACAGCCTTTGTGACACCAAATGGATGTTACAAGTTTAAGAAGATGCCTCTTGGGCTAGTCAACTCAGCAGCAACATTCAATCGCATGATGAGGAAGATGTCGCATAAAACCACTAACATCGAGCTTTATGTGGATGACATTCTGACCCATACAGCCAGATAAGAAGACCACCTGAGGAACTTAGAGAGCTGTTCTGGTGAGTGAGGACAGCAGGTCTAACCATTAGACCATCTAAGTGCTACATCAGTTATTCTGTGCTGGACTTTGTTGGACACAAAGTGGGTGACCAACAGATAACCATGGAAGAAGAGAAGCCAACCTGCTTACAAGATGCACCAGCTCCAACAACCAAGCAGCAAGTTAGATCCTTCCTGGGGTTAGCAGGGTACTACAGGAAGTTCATCCCGAACTATGCTGAAGTTGCTGCACTACTGACTGACCAAAAAAGGCTTATCCAACAAGGTGAAGTGGGAACAACCACAGCAGATGGCATTTCAGAAGTTAAAGAACATGTTAGGAAGTTTGCCAATCCTTAGAATGCCAGACTTCAACAAACCAGTCATCATTCAGGACAGTGCTCCAGACATTGGAATTGGAGCACTAATTATGAAAGAACATGTAGATGGACTGTTTCCAGTAATGCATGTAAGTTAGAAGCTCTTGATTAGTGAGAAGAACAACTCTGTGATAAAACTAGGGTGTCTGGCCATCGTATTTGCCATCTGGAAGTTCCAGAACTACCTCTATGGGAAGGAGTTCATCATCCAGACAGACCATCCACCCCTTGCATACGTCCAGTGAAGCAAAATCGAAAATGTGAAGATCATGAGGTGGCCTTTGTACCTCCAAAACTATCGGATTTGTATTGAAGCCATTAAGGGGACTGCAAATGTTGGTGCAGACTGTATGAGTAGACTTCGTGCATGAACTGTGAACAGTCTTTGTATATAATATTAAAAATATTGTAAATATTTTCCTTGAAGGGCTTGTGGTTAGAAAAAAATAACTGTTTCATTTTGATTTGATATTAGAGTTATGATTTACATAGTTATAAAGCACAAGTGTTAAATTTAATATTTTAGAAGTGATAATTTGCCACAAGTTTGATTATTTAATGTTTAGGAATTATTCGTTGTGTTGCTCAGTTGTTATGAATTGATGTAATGTTACTTCAACTTTCTGAATTTTTCTCCTTGGTATTGCATCATAACTTTGCAGTAGGGAGTTTTGTCATAAAGAGCATATAGTGGCAATTTGTAAAGTAAGTTTCACATCTTATATTGTAATAACAGAGTGTAGAGGAAAATAATTTGTCTTGTCAAAGTGTGTTCTAAACTAATTGGACTCATCTCTGTAGACTTTGATGAAAAAGGGATAATGATTGTGATAACCAACAGCATAAAAAAAGTTTTGTACATATTTTGACTTGTCTTGAATATATTATTTTTAAACAAGTGGATTTTGTGGTCTCCATTTATTGTTGAATTTTATTCCCAACAAGTCACAGACACCTACTGTAATGAATCTGGCCGTACAAAATCCTGAAACCTGTAGAATATATTCCTTACTACCTGCAGACAGCTTGATGAACACAGGCATTTTAGAGTCATGAGCTAGACTTAAACTATTGTCTTTGAGGTTTTTACAATGGTCCTCAGCTTTCCTGGGTTTCATAGGAAAGAAATTCAGGAAGGGTAGACTAATGCCTGATCACATTAAATTCTGCTCAGTCATTGACCTAATCACTCCATCCATTTAAACATGATTACACCAACATGCCATTTCTGTCTTTATGTCCATAAGATATCAGTTAAACAAAGAGACAAATTTCTACATTTCCCAGGAAGGTGTTACTCTTCACCTCCAGCGGTCATGCACAATCTGCATTTTCATGCACTGTTTAGAAATTTTTTAGAAAATGGAGTATTTGGACAATATTTCAGTGTGCATCATGAAAAATATTACATCACAATCAAACAAAACCTGAGTTACACTACTCACACTGTTTATAAGTCTCACTTTCCACAGATAGTTCCAACTCTTTAATTTACATTTAAGTTTCAAAGCAATCTCTCCACTGATCTGCCAACACATCACTGACAGACTGTACTAAAATTTCAACTTATAGATATGCTTCAGGCCATTTTGTGAAGTAATCAACAGTGACAAGCACATATCAGTTACCTTGTTTCATCTCTGAGAAGAGACCAGCAACATTTCAGGCTATCTTTTGGAGTGAATAAACAACAATTCTTTGCTGGAGCTTGCCCTGTTATATTCTGTATTTCCTCTGCGCCACTCAACTAGTGCAGTAATAAACTCAGAATTCTATGTCATGATTCAAATGCAGTGTGTACAATGATTGTCAGACATTGCTAATAATTTGAGTAATACCCTTATAACTTTAAGCTTTTGTATTATATACAGTCTGAAGAATTTGGTCTCACAGGAAATAATATATATCTAGTTCCAATGCAAGGTCTTGGTGCATGACAGAGTCAGTACAACATGTCACTGTGCACCTATAAGTATTCATACAGTTGTTACATACCACATGCACTTAGACTCAGTTCTTCAATCCACACTGACTGTGCTCTCTCCAAGCCAAGGCTAGGTCTGAATCTTGTAGTTTCATCATCTTCTAGCTTTTGTGGGTGAGTTTTGGTATCTATTCGAAAAATGATTTTTAGGAGTGTTATGTCTGAAATGACTTTCATGTTGGCACAATGCACTAGATCAGAGCATTCAAAGAATGGACACAGTCTCTTCTTGTGGTGAAATAGTCTATCTGCATTTCTGTGCTGCACTTCTGGACAGTGAATTATGATCATATTATACCCCTGCAACAATGTGATCAGTGTTCACTCATACCTTCTAGACTTATAAAGTTCAGGAGAGCCATTTAAAAGATACATGATCCTCTTAGAGAGTGAACTTTCTCCCATAAAGGTAGTGTCAGTAGTGCTTTGAGAATATTTCATGGTCCAGAATTTGCACTTAGAAGCTGTCAGCATAGAACATGCAATGGTGTTGCTCTAATTCCACTATCACTGGTATAGGTATCCACTTGGAACTCACTGTCCAGTTGTAAATATGTCAGCACAGGTGATTCTACCAAACATTGCTTCAGTGTTTGGAATGCATTCTCCCAGTCCTCAGTCCATGTGAAATGTTTGTCAGCCTTGGTTAGAGTGAAAATGATGGAACAGTCTTGGGGAAAGTGGCCATGAACTGCTGATAATATAACACAAATCCAAGGAAACTTCAAAATTCTTGTCTCATCAAGAGTTGAGGACAATCTCAAACTGCAAGTACCACCCAGCCCATTCAGAACTGGGCTAACCACCAGCTCCCTTACTTTTGAGTCAGGCCCAACTCAGGCTCCATTGGTTTCCTGGAGCCTAAAATATGGCAGATGCTACTTGATGCCACCCTTCCTATTTCTAATAAGCAGTTAGGCAACATGGATGATTTCATCAATTTAGTTGTCCTGCAAGATAAGGAAAGATTGTCCAGAAATTTCCTATCAGCCCATAACCATAGCACTAACTCTGGCCCTCCTTTCAAAAGTGAACTCTGTGTGGAGGTAGTGGCTGCATTGACTGTGATAAAAATACCATGGGAGGGCCTTGACAGCCCTGCCCATTCATAGGTAACCAGACTGGTTGTACCAATGGGATTTGAAGCATTGGTGTTGGAGCTCACTTATGTTGGGGTACACCTGGTTGGAGAGGATGACTTTGGAGCATAGAGCCATGACAGCTGCATTTGCTGGCTTCTTCCTCTACTGCATTTGATCCAAGGTAATCACCTCGTAACTCTTCACATCAAAGACTGCTTTCATTAGGGTACGAGCATGCAGTGTTTACAGCCAACTGATGCTTCATTAACTCGCTTGGAAGTCCTTTGATAAATTTACCAACAAGGATTTTCATGCAATACACAACTACCATTACACAGTATTCTTTCCCATGCAGCCAGTATAGACCATTGGGAGATGCACTCAAGTTTTCTGAGGTACTACTCATCCAAGCATTGGATTTAGCCCAGTGGATGGCTTGTTTTTCTACATGATCAAAATGTTTGAACAACTCAGCCATGACTTTGGATTTTTGACTGTTTTGATTCCTGAGATCAGTGGTTCCAAACAATCACTTGCGGGAATGTTCATAGAAAGTGGTTTAGGCCTTTCTTGTCAGCCCCTTCTTTGTACGTTGGGTAGAGATATGTTGGTGTCTGCCCAGTTGCCAATGGCCTTAACTCAGGTCTAACTCTGACAGAACTGTGCTCCACCTCAGACTGAACAGTTTACCACAATAGGCAGGATTCAGGAGCCTTATGCTTAGGTAAGCATCAATTCCAATCCTAGAAGTTGCCAATCAAAGATGAACTTAACCCGATGACTACCGGTACTAACTTTCTTAGTAGGCAATGCAAGTATGCATTTGTGAATTGAAAAAATGATAGAGAACTTATTTGTTAATGGATTTCTGATTTTATTTTTATAAATAGTAGCATAACATTCAATTATTTGTACAAAATTGTATTCTTTAACGAAGTTTAAAGAGGAATTTAATGAAAAAATTCCTGAAATACGTTTTAGACTGTAAATAAGCGCCCTCTAAGAAGAAATGTTTTTTCCAAAAAA
>NW_013668516.1:31509-55153 GCF_000517525.1 Limulus polyphemus | reverse complement strand
GGGTTAATGTTTCTGTTCTACCTGCTGTAGACATACCTAAGTTTCCATATAACTTGTGCCTGCCTTAACAGCCTTTTTCAGGGACAGAAAGTGAAGGACTTAGAAAAATTCTTGATGCTTGAATGGCTTTGAAGAGTTGATGTTGGTAGCAAAGATCATAGAAAATTTTAGAGGGTGGAAATCTTGAGTTTCAATAATCAACTTAGAAATAGCCCTATAACCTTCACAGGAATTTGTTTAGTAGCTGTGCTGTAAGCTTCAGTACTTGAATGGTTTCAAAGATAAACTTGGCCAGAAGCGATGAATTAACTGATAAATTCTCTCTTTCAAGAATCAACATAAAAATAATCCTATGACCTGCACAAGAGTTTTTTTAGTAGGGTTGTCCAGGTTTGAATAAAATATTCACAGCTGTTCTTCACCTGGAAGAAACACCAACACAACTAAGCCATGACTGTGTTCTAATCAACCAGCTGCTCCTCCATCAGGTACTCATTAGCATTGAACGCTTGACCACAACACTCAGGAGTCAGAATTGCATTGCCTGCTCTTGAGTCCATTGGTTTCAGGTTGAGCCTTCCTAGGAAACATCCAGGTCTTCCTTTGCTGCTCTTTAAACATATGGGATGTGATCTGGTGTTGCATTATGATTGTGGAAGAGCTTTTATGCATCAAAGTGAAATGCAAAATCTTGTGTATGCAACTCATTAGATCATATCACATGCTTCTAATCACCACTGAAGCCTTGATTTATTGTATGCATCTTAGATAAGTAGATTTTCAGACTGGTTGTTGGCTGCAGCATGACAATTTTTGCTTGGTGGTCTTGGAACTATATGAAACTTGACCATTTGGGAAGGAATTTACCAAATAGAACACAGTCTTTTGAAACATAATTAATCTTTTTTTTTCCTTTTATTACTCATCTGCAAATGATGAGTATAGTTTTCCTAGTGCTAGTGTAGTCTGATAAGATATGTCTTTGAACATCAGGTTAAATCAAGGAATAACCTTTGTAAATGATCTCCTACTTCATGAGTCCCTTGATGGGACAACAATAAGTCTATGGACTAAATGATAAAATCTGCAGTTTAATTCCCCTCTTTGTGCACGGCAGATAGCCCATTGTAGCTTTGCTGTAAAATAAACAAACAAACAAACCTACTTTATGAACATAAAATATCTCATCTCTTTGAAAATTTAAGAGATCTTTGCATTTGTCTTGCAGACTAACTGATAAAATGTTTCATTTAAAGGTCCCACTCAGTCACTTGATTTGCCACATGATCTTTTTTTTTCACTTTTCAAACAAATGGAGTGTTACACATATGTGGAAGTATCAGTTTAATAATACTACCATTATGTGAAAAAAGCCTGTCTGGCTTTAAATTATGTGTTGTACTATAACCATCTCTTTAAAAATGTTCAATTAATTTTTACATTGTAAAAAGAAGCACTTGTAAGTAAAATTATGGCAAATAATTATTCATAAATGCATTCTATTGTTGGGTGGGCTTTTTTGGATTATTTGGTAAAAACAATGCCAAATTTAATTCACACAACAATAATGAATTAATTATTTTCTTCAATAACATTTGCTACAGGCTATGTTCACTTGTAGACCTAACTTCACAAACAGTGTTGGAATAGAAATTCCAAAAGTAATCAATGCCTGAATTACTCGCAAATAAATGTACTTGCAGCATTTCTCACTAATTGATCCATAAAACCTGAGATAACTAACTCGCTGTTTAGCTTAATAACTGAATTGCTCACTCACTGTCAATAAACTGATTTACTCATTAACCCTATCTGTCTGGGCATCATTTACTGTGCATGTCACAAGGTTTTAGGGCTTTACATTTGAAATTTTATTAAACTAATTTTTGTTTATGTTAGTATAGCATTAGTATAGTATAAAGTAATAGCTAATAATCCATATTTTAATAGTATATAAGTTTTAAGTTCGTAATTCTATAAGGCAATATTTAAAAAATTCCTGAATTTCCCCTAGTGTGAGAAAGGTGACAAATTTTCTGTAAGCATCACATCTCTATTTTATTCACTATCCCTCCAATAAGTACTAAATTCATCATACAGTACTCGCTATAAAATCATCATTGCTCAAACAAACCATAATTTTTATAGCTTTGAATTTGGTTACAGAGATATCAAATAGAAAATCAGACCCCTCTTGCCACAACTACCTGTCACATTTTCTCTTTTAGGATTTGTTAATAGTTCTCTCTTACATTTAATTCTATATTATCTATAACCAATAGAAAGCCAAGGTTTCATCTGTCAAATGACATATTACATTGTGTTCTGAACAGAGAACTGTCAGTTTCTCTCTTAGTACAAGCTTCATTCCCACAGGAAAGATAAGGACTAGCTTGGATGAATTTATAACAACTCTTGTCGCATAGTTAGAAATTCAGAATAATTGTGCTAGTTAGAAGAAATTGTCTGTTTTTTGCATGTTATTATTTTATGTTCTTTGGTGCAGTATTTAATTAAATATAAAATATTTTGTGCATTACTACCAGGGTTAAGTGTCATTGACAGTCCACAGCAAAAAAAAGAAAACACAGGTAAGTACTTTATTTCTTGCTTTTCATGTTTATTTTTTATTTATTATTATAAAAGTAACCAAAATGTAAAAATAGGGATTTCTTTAGGTTAGTTAAGTTAGATTAGGTAAAATACATAATAATATAAATATTTCATGAGGCACTGTGAGCATCTAGGAGTAGCTTGTGGGTAATGTAATTCGATAGCATAACATGAGCTGCATGTTCCTTAAGTGCTTTACAACTTATAATGGTGCAAATAGTAGTTAGACAAGGTTCAATAGGCAATAAAACAATATAATTATAAATAGATGTATACTGTTACGAGTTTAAAGCTACTTAGGATTAACGAATGAAGTTTCATGTCACAATTGAAGTCATTCTAGAAAGAAAAAGAAGGTAATTTAGATTTATTTCATTTTTTTTTGTTTTGGTGGTTAGGAGGTCCCTGTTTCTTATCAGCACTTGTTGTCCTATCAAGCAAATTCACTATAAGCTCTATCCATGATGATCCTCTGAAAATGGTCTCATTGGAATCCATAGGCTCTTCAGTATGTTGGCTGCTCCCTGGGAAAGTCTTTTCTGAAGCCATCCAGCTCATTATTCTCTCACCGAAGTACAACTAGAGATGATCATGGTGGATTACCTTTGGCTTGGGCTACCTTTCTTTATGTGAGAATTTGACATCAGATTTCCTACATCATCTCAAAGGTGACTACTTCTGATGTTTTTTGATTTGGAAATACAGCTTCATATCTTGCAATGTCCCATCCAGACTTGACTCGAAATTTGTGGTTCATTGCATATTTTTTCTTAAAATCCATGAGAGTTATTTTAATTATTAATCCAGGACACACTGTAGTGTTTGTTTCTACTACATCTGAGTCACTCTATCTAAATTTATTCTTAATAAGTTCTGATATGAGTATTTCACTTTTTGGTAGTACAATACTGTTCTCCTTGTTGTTACTAGAAGTTCTACCTCTGGTGTAGTACCATAAATACTCACATATAGTGCACACTTTTTGCCAAAATGTTTGGGCTCAAATATTAAATGCACACTAAAAGAGGAAACAGTATTCTTCCAGTATTTTTCAGTGAAATTTTCAGTCCAAATGTTATTCAACACATTTAATATTCTGAGGTAATCATTTTTTTTCATTGCTGGATCACCAGAAGTGAAAAAAAAAGAACCACATCAAAGAGGAACAAACAAAAGTATAAAATATTGATGTTTATCTTTTTGGCTTTAAGTCAAATATTTTTCATGGATTAATTTTGTCAGCCATAAGAACTGCATAGTTTATATGCTGTTATATTTGCTAATAATGATCAGTCAAAATATAATTGGGTAAAACATTTTGGAGTTTTGAGAGATTTTTGCACTGGGTCATAAGGTTTATTTTACTATTCTATGCTACAATACATACACAGTGACTTTAAATCATAGTAACTATCCTATGCTTTATGTACAGGGCCTTGTTTAAAAACATGTATACACAAATTACAGGTGATGATAAGGTTCATCATTTGTTTGTTCATTAAGTAATGTGGTTAATTAGTTGACAGTGGTATTCACTTACACGTGCACATGCAATTACTAATCAATACAACAATACACCACATGCTACACAACGGCCAATTAGCTGTTAGAGTTGTTATGTGCAATATATATGGGCATATCGATTTTTCCTAGTGCATGAGGCCAAATAATTTAATGCATATTATACATGGGTTTATATATATGTTAATTATTGTGTAGTGTACAAGGTGTTCTTGGTCATAGACTGTGAAGTTAGACTAACCTATCATCCATGTCTTTGCATAAATTCAGTTCCCAATATACATTCTTTCTTGATGTAAGTTACCTACACATCATAGTATAGAGAAGCTTCCGACAGTCAGTGTAACTTTCAACATTCCTCTTAATGTAAATTTATGTACACTTGCCATTTGCATCAATACATCTCTCTTCTTCATCACTGGAAGCAACTTCATATTTCTCAGTACTAAACTGGACTGAACAATTACAGCTGTAGAACCAGTGTCAACCACCATATTGCAAAAGCTCCCCATTGACTTATGGACTGGTTCTTCAAATAATGAACTTCTCACCTTATTTGGAGCAGTTAGAGTTTTATTATATAAACATCACTCCATAGGCTGGCTAATTCCTGTTCTTGCAATGTCTCATTAGCTCTGAGACTCATCCTTAGGGTATTGTCTTGTTGTATTAACAGCTATGGATTCTTCACAGTCTTGGCTGTAAATATAATTTTTCTCACATTTATAACGGATCTTTTTGAGAGGAGTTTTTATTCCATATAGGCTTTTATGTGCAGTTCCTTGTAATATGTTCTTTCAAGTTACACTTGAAATATTTATTATCTTTTGGTTATTTTCTCCTTTCTGGGTAACTATTTGTTTAACTGATCTTTTCAATTCTACTAGACTATCATTAGGGGGATTTGATATTTCAGTGCTAGTTGATCTGATGGTCCTAGTTGTTGTATTTAATTCTCTGTCTGCAATGTTAATGGATACAGGTTTCATCAATAAATTCAGCACTTCCTTCAAAAATGTACAAGTACTTTACTTCAGCCTTGTTATAATATCCTTATCTGTTATGGCATCTACAAGTTGTTCATATGTCAACAAATCCATCATTTTACATGGAGCTTCTAGATAAGATATTTGGGCAAGCTTTTCTAAATCAGCTACAGTAGTTGGTTTAGGTCGTGGTTAGCGATTTTCCAGCTTAGTTCTGCCCAACACTTCTCAATGAAATTACAATCTGGAGACTTTGCTGGCCATGGCAATCTTGTAACATTATTCTAGTCGAGATAATCATGTAATACACACTGTGGGCTGTGGCATTGTCATCCTGGAACACAAAGTTATTGCCAAACCTTGCCCTAGCATATGGCAGAAATATTGTCTCCATGTGATGCCTGTAGGATATGAAGAGCAATTTTTCTACCATAATGAATAGCTGCACAAACATACTGCACCACTTCCATGCAAAAGACGAACAACAATCCTGCCATCAGCTTTAAGAAGCTGGAAACCGGACTCATCTGAAAAGATGACATGTCACCAGTGTCCTAACTGTAAGTTGACATGCTTTCTTGCCCAAGTAACATGGCAATGGGGTGGTGAATTCTGGTTAATATTGATTTGCAGATAACCCTTCTTGCTAAGTAACCTTGTTTTGTCAGTATCCTATTCACTGTTCTTCTGTACACCCTGGAATGAATATATTCCCACCATTCCAGTCATAAGGTGTTGCAAGACTACTTTTGACCTTGATGTGTTAACCTGATCAAAACACGGTCGTCTCGGGCAGTAGTTTTTCAGCATCAGCGAGTTAACTTTCCTGGAACAAAGTTTCCTGTAGTCTGATGCAGTTTCAGGATTCTGGATACAGTACACTGTGGGTGCCCTACTGTTCTGGTAATGTAGGTTTGCTTCCTACCATTTTTGTACAA
Organism: Limulus polyphemus; assembly: GCF_000517525.1. Classification (NCBI taxonomy): domain Eukaryota; kingdom Metazoa; phylum Arthropoda; class Merostomata; order Xiphosura; family Limulidae; genus Limulus; species Limulus polyphemus. The sequence goes on along the minus strand of NW_013668516.1, from coordinate 49,095 downwards.
TTGAACAATTTGATGCCATATAACTTCTGCCACGTGACGAGATACGACTCTACATCAATTACAGAGAAATTGTCTGAACAAAGCGTTGATCTGTTTCGAAAAAGATTATACCAAAAGCATACCATTTTGTATAAAACAGGTGTGTTTGATGAACAAATGCTCAAACAACTTATACAGACCAGAATAATAACTTGTGCATGTTTGTCTGATCATATGCTACTTTCTCTGTTACTACTTGGGCATTTATTCAATACTTACTCAATGCATGTAGACAGTAACATCAATATAGAACATTATGCAAACATTTTGGCGAAGACTGTAACTTCCTTTTAAAAAGATAACACTCCGAACAAGCACTACTTGGTTTTTGAATGAAATAATTTGTCTCTGGCACAATTTTAACAACAGAATTATCTTGTTATACACCCAGAGATTTAGTTCATAGATAATTACAAATCCCCCAGTTGAGTAATAGATGATGCAATCCACTAAATCTTCTAAATATTTATTTCAAATTTTCTCTTTTTAGCTTCAATACAACACATTACATTCTCCCTTCTTTCCACACATTTCTTACTTTGGCTACAGAATTTAGCTATATGGCCAACTTCGTTACACATGAAACATTTTGACAGAGGTTTTTAATTTCTCTATTTATTTACTAAATGCCTTTCTGGAAAGGTTCTCCTTACAATTATTGGGAAGAACTGATGTAGTTTTATTTATTTCTATCATTATGCATTATCTGCTAATGTCACTGTCTTATGTGTATTTATTACCTTTTTCTCAAATGTTTTCTTGCAACATCAAATCTACCATCTTCTCAGTATCTCATATGCAGTTATATTCTTTTATCCATTTAACTAGCACCTCATGCAATCTTGTTCCATACTCTATAATTTTTTCACTTTCCGATTTTTATATCTCTGTCCGCACCCAAATTGCTCAGCAGTAAGTAAGAAGGCTTATAATGCTAAAAACCAAGTTTAGGTACTCGTGATGGGCACAGCACAGATAGCCCATTGTGTAGGTTCGTGCTTAACAACAATAAAAAACCCAACCAAATCTAAATAGTGGGTTACAACACATACTGTAATTTATCTGCACTCCCAATCATATTGTATGCTGCTAATGCTTTTCCAGGTAATACAGTAAGTAATTTCCTCACATTATCCTGTGGTTGTCATTCCTCTACTCTCACTTTTTTTTCCAAAAGCACAGAAAACTACATCTATATTGCTTTCGTAAAATGTAGGGAACTGCACATGGGTGCTTCTTTCATGCATGCCAACCCTATCACCAGAATTACCCTGCATTCCACCCATTATCAATTTGAATTGTCTCTGCTTATGCCTATCTTCTAACTCTCGCTCTAAACGTGAGAAAAACATTTCTAAGCATTTATTCTCAGTTTCTACTTCCAAATGTTTATTATCACCTCCCAAGTGTTTCTTTTCTAACTGTATTTCAACAACTTCTAAATTATTATCATGATAATATTCACAATCACCACCTGCAGTTCCCGTATTTTCACTAAGTTTGCATTTAGAAAAATCATTTATTGTGACTCCCACCTCAATTAAAACTTCACGTATCTCATCTTTTTTTCCAATTTCTACTACATGTTATAGCCAATTCTGTGCCTTTTTTGCAATTGACTCTTTATTATTGACTTCCAATTCTCATCAACGTTAGCATTAATTAGCTACTCTTAAGCAATGAACTGCACAGTTTATAACCAGAAGCATGGTCAAAACCAGAACAGGCAAGATAAGAATAAAAAGGAAACTTACTATCTTCCCCAACTTCACTGCTTCATCCAGTTTACTTCCATCCTTGGCTTTTGTTGATATGATTTCAACTTCAAACTCATCTTTTGTTGTTGGGTTTCGATTCATAAAGAATTGATGAATCCCACTGTTTTTTAGATTCCTTTGGCACCACTTTGTTACAGTTGTGCTATATTTGCACTTAACTTTCTCTTCAACTTTTTTTAGGTTTGTATCTATTCCTATCAGGAATTGACTAATACTAATATAAGGATAATAAATTGCTGTTTATTATTGCTGGTAATCACTAACAAAAAATATTTAGAAATAGGTGTTTCTTTCTGGCAGCATATTACTTTTTTCTTTGCTTCTCTTGGATTAGTCATCCTTTCTCACATCTCCCAGTCTTCTTTTTCTTTCTGTGAACTCCTTTCATTTATATTACTTTCTCAAACCCATGCAAACCAGCCCTTTTTTTTTATCATGCACCAATTTCTCGTATATTGGATTATAACGTTTCATTACCACAGGAGGACTTGTAGTCTTCATACTGGCTGAACATAAAAAGACAACTGCTATACCCACTCACTTCAGTCATTTTCTAATGACTTAGAATACTGTAATCCATAATTCCTTAAACTGACCAAAGACCAGTCACTTTCTCACACGCTCTTCAGTCATTGTTTCCTTACACACAACTTCATAACAGTGATGGATGATTTTGGCTGTACACGTATTATGTGAAGTCTGACAACAAATTACTGAAAGCAACATTCTAGTGAAAATCTTAAATACATAAAATTATACAGTCCTTTTCGTTTAACACAAATGGTCGCATGTGTTCATGAAAATCTAATTCTGCATGATATTTGTCACACGCATCAAAGGCTATGTTCAGTCACACGTTACATTACAATTTTAAAAACATCTGAAAAAGCAGAAACGTTAGCTATGAATATGTTTTGATAAAATGGATAACTGTGTTAATATAATGCAAATGTACACAACTTTATAGAATATATGTGTTCTTGATATTTCCTGTCATAACACATCAATTTAAGCACTCCTGCAATTCAAACCCATAAATTCATTTACATGTGTGGATCCATGCAAATGTTTGGTTTTTCTCACGAAAAGGATTTATAGTATATTTATTTATACTATACTTTTATTAAGCTTTGCATGAACTAGTTTCGTTCAAATATTCATAAATTCCATATAATGATTTTAATTTTGTGTACCTGTTTTTTCACAAATTCTTAAGCGTCTTTTAGTTTTAACAGTTATTGCTTTCTTTAAGCAGTGTATAGAATTACTTCAACAAAAAGCACTTTCAGTATTCTCTAGGTCAAGTGATATATACACATTGCTAAGAGTATTAAGTCATTATAGCCTTTAATATGTTCATGTTCAAAATATCTGACTAGAAAATATTTTATTTAGTAAATGTCTAGTATTCAAATAAACGTCTGTATAGTGTAAGTCACTCATAGCGATTCAGTTAAGCATTTTGAAGAATACATTAGACCATTGTACAAAAGGTGTAAAATGGAATGTTGGTTTTCATAAAAGCTACAAGAATGTTACCTGTGCTGGCCTAGTTTTGAAGTGATAGACTGATCATTAGAAGGGAGATAGCTAGTCAATACTATCAACCACAAAATTATGGGGTACTCTTGTCTGACTAAATAGTGGGATTTGACCATCATCTTTATAGCTCAACCATATCCTCAAAGTGTGAGTCGTGATTGTTTGGTGGTAATGGGATGTGAACCACTAAACTACAGATCAACAAACTGGCTCACTAACCATTGGTCTGTGCTTGGCTCAGTATTGAATTTCATTATCATTAGCTATTCCTATAATTATATGAAATTGAAAATAAAGAAAACTAAGTAACTTGCAAAGTAAAAATGAAATTTGATGGTTTTATTGAAAATCGGGATTGTTTATAGAAATATGCTATTTTACTTTTTGAAGGAGTCCCCCCCCCACTGGTGGATCAGCAATAAACTTAGTATTTACATGCTAAAATCCTGAGTTTTGGTTTGATTCCCCACAGGGGACTGAGGTGAGTTAGCCTAATGTGTAGCTTTGCACTACAAATATGTGTAAACCTCTTTTTAGATGTAGTATTCAAAACATATAAACTTGATGAATTTGGGTAATCAGAGGTCTCACAGAAAGTTATAATTATTCACAATACAAGAGAATAATTTTCAAATACAAATAGTAAATTAGAAACAAACAAATTCAATTGTATAAATAAATATATTTCTTCAAGCAAGGAATAAGGTTATCCAACTTCTATATTCAGTACTGACTGTTTGATCACAAGATAAAGATAGGGAAAAATCGTAATGATAGCATAAATCCATGTAAGATTGAGTGTGGTATCCAGTAATCTAAGATTACCTATATAAGTGAGTACTCTTATTATACTTATTCAAGACAGATAAATCCAAAACTTATACTAACTTCTCCAAGTCTGTTATGTGGAGAGGCATGACACAAAATTGGGTCCGAGTAAGTACAAGTCTATTTAACAATATTTTGATACCTAATCTTTGTATAAGCAGGGGATTAGCAGAATTTACGACATTTCCACCTCCTCCTTACAAAAGCACCCAAAATCCATGTCGAGCATTTCACAAACATTTATGAAAAATATCTGATTATACATAAAAAGAGATATGCTTTACTAATTATGAAATGCTGGAATTAGCCATTCTTTCAACTGCAACAGCTCCGAGGCTCAAATTTAAACGTTAAGAGTTGCATCTTTATGTGATCATTTCCTTAGACAACATATATTACACAATAACACATTCACAAAGACAACAGTGAGAAACTATTAACACATGTAAAGGCTTCAACAGGCAGTTGCAGCCAAACAAAATTAAAGTAAAACAGAAATAAATGAAATAAGCAAAGTACAAACAAAAAAAAGAAAGAAAATTGCGAGATATCATTAGACTACAAACTCAATATAAAATGTAAAACGAAATCACGAAAGCTATAAAACTAAACTGGATACAAGATTAAATACAATGCAAATCAAATAAAAACTTAAACACGTAAATTACAACTTGAAATAAAATACACAATTTATCATATTATAAAAGTTAAATGCTGATCAGATATTACATTTAAATTTTAATCAAGTATTTGTTTGTAGTTATGCACAATGCTGCACAATGGGCTATCTGTGCTCTACCCACCACGGGTATCGAAACCCAGTTTCTAGCGTTTTAAGTCCACAGACATACCGCTGTGCCACTGGGGGGCTTTAATCAAGTAAACATAAAAATACAAAATATGAACTAGAAATGGCAAAATATAATTGAGGTTAATTGGTACATAGGAAAATTAAATTAATAAAATTCAATAGAAATGCATTATGAACTAAATATAATATAAAACAGAAAAAATAAATCATTAATTCAGAGTATAAAACGACCTTAATGAGAAACAGTTTACATGAAATTGACGTTTGTCCATACTTAAATTCTACCACTAGTCAGGCTTCTAGCAAAACCACCTATTTAGTGAGATGTCTTTCTTAGACTGGTATTCATTTCTCAGGCTTCTTCTCTGAATATGACTGATCTCTGTCACCTGTTATGATTATAGTAGGTACATAACATACTATGAACAGTTGAAAAGGCAGATCTTTGAAAGATGTGTCACTGGTTGCTATGGCTGTTGACAAAATTCTGTCACCAGTGATGCTGTGTTGTGTCCAGGATACTTAGAACTAGTCTTTAGGTCTATTGGGCTGTTCATATAAGTACCCACGTAGGCGCAATAAAAAGCCAGACATATCAAAATACTTATGTCCCCATTGACAAGTGGGGTTCGAAAATTGTCAGGGCATTTGGTCACAGAAAAATCAGGAATTCAATCAGCAACATAAAGATCACAACCAAAAAAAAGTTTGAGCAAAGACACTGGCTCAGCACCTGTGGATGTGAAAACCAAAAGGCTTTCTAGGATCAATGCGTAACACCACCGTGCTGCAGCCCTGGGGAGTGGAGACTAGTGAATGGTTCCTTACATCGACGACAGAATTGCTCCTAGTCCTGGGAGCCAAAAATCTCCCAACTCCAAGTTGCTTTCTGAGAAACATTGAAATAGGATATGAATAAATAAGTAACATTGTGTCTGATTTCACAAATAAATCCAAAGTAATATCTGTATAATTAGTAGACAAACATTATGTTCTAATTCTAAAAATAAATGTAATGAACATAAATGTGTATATAACATCCTTGTTCAGAGATGGTTCAAATGTACACTTCAAATATACCTCTGAATCAAAATTAGTTGGAAACTATAGGCATATTGTATTTATTTTCATTTTGACTGAACAAGTAATCATGACTTTTCTTTATAAGAACCAAGTCGCAAAATCTATAAGCTTGGTATGTGAAATATACACACTACTGCTTTTTATTTTATTTTAGAACATTTTTGCTCTTGCATGCATTTTTTCAACAAGTTGAACACATAGTGTGTAGGTAATCAGCTTCGGAATGTGTTGACTTTATTCATGGTTACCACACATTTTCAGAAGCTATTCCCCATCATTTTTATGAATTTAGGTTTTTAATAATGGGTTCTCTACTTTCATCAGCATGTAGAGTTTTAGAAATAACTTATAATCGCTTTCCTTTATTACACTCAAAGAGATTCTATCACTTTCAAATAAGAACATAGGGTTGATTCTCGCAGTCTTGATGACATTAGGCTCCAGATTTTCTTTTAGTTCTGATATCCCACATTTAGAGAGGAGTGTAACCATCTTTTCTTGTCACACATATGTCTGATGGAGTTGGATGGTTTGTCTTGTCTGCATATGCTGTGGAGGAAATAGTTTAATTTTGCTGTGGAAAATATATGACTGAGGTAACTATATTTCGTAGGTCCTAAGATCAATTGGAGAAGTCTCTATAGAGTACCCAGATTATTGCCATCAGTGGAGTATATTCCTATCACTAGTTATTGCAACCTATGGTCATAAGTAGGCTGGAAGCACGCTAAAGGACAAACCCACCAGCTAGAATTATCTAGCCAGCAAGAAAGAGAATGTGTAGCATTAGAAGAAGATGGTGACCGGGGGAAAGACAAGAGTCTGGGGTCAATAAGAATCTCGGGTGCATATGGAGGTGGATGATAACATGTTTGCTATGGAAACCCATTGCTCTAATGACCAAACAATAGAGACTGTGCTTCCCTAAGTATCAACACAAGCAAGTGCCCGTGATTTCTTTGGTGTCTCAGCCGTGTGTTAACATAAATAAAATAATTAATCACTTCATGCAACCACAAGTCTCTGGTGGTGAAGTAAAACATATAATTTTCCTGGTGTTCAAGGTAACTGCAAAGAAAGGCCTGTTCTGCATCTCCAATCAGTTTAGGCAAGTATGGTTGAACTCAGGGATATATGACCTACTGCTGAGTTTGGACAGCCCAAAATTTGACTCCACTGAGATGTTGGGCAAGAAGCAATTGAGTTGCACTAACATTTTGAGCAGGTAGGTTACCAAGCCTAATATCTAGCCAAGTTCAAAGCTCAAAAGAAAAGGCCATTCTCTGATAATTTGATTTAAGGTGATAACTTCAAGTCAATTTCAAGAACTGAAAGACCTGTAGTGATATTTGCAATAGCTTCACTAGTGAAAATTGGGCCATAGCAAAGCAGGTACGTCCCCCAGGATATATTTTTGTATAGGTTGGATGAAGTGTATGCTTTGGACTAGTGGAGGTTTTCAAGCTCAATTGTCCGTAGCTTGTTCCCAGCACCTAACTTCATAATAAATGTAGGAGAGATGGAGGCAATGCATGATTGTTGTAGCTTTGACCACATTAAACTAATAAGTGGGCTGAAGCTTTTCCATTGGCTATTACTATAGTGCAGTCTATTGCTAATGTATAGGTTTCACATTTAGCATGGTACAGAGGACCTGGAAAATACACATGAAGTTAATTTTGATAATTTGAATTTTACCAGGTGGTATAAAATTTGTAATATTTTGATTTTTGTGAAGACATGCACTTTACCGTAATAAACCACAGTTGTATAAGCTGGAAAAATGGGTTATACAGACTGTCTTGTATATGTCTACAAAGTCTGTTAATCCCAATCAAACTGACTGGAACATATATCTGCCACACATCATATAACAAATTGTACAAAATGCCAAAAACAACAGAGATTAACTGCCAGTGGTTGTGATGCATTGTTTTCCTGCAAATACAGATATGCCTTAGCATCCACAAGAGTATGTAAAATGGTTAATGTCTGTATTAGTGAATGCACTTAAACTTGAATATTAGCAGTTGGGTAGGGCTAAAGAAATATTACAATAAGGTAGACAAGGAATGAACGTTTGAACCTGAAGACTGTGTATGACTTTTGTTTGTGTTTGTGCACTCCATATAGAAACACTGAGTCCCAGGTGAACTGGTCTTTTTTTCTCGTTTTCAGACAGTTCAGTCTATCACACTATGAACCTATCTAACTGATGAACCTTTCGTACACTGGTTGGATGAGAAATCAGAAGTTGAAGAAAATTATGTACAATTTCCACTCTGCTAATGAGAAAATATATGCAATACGTAACTGGCAGTGCGAGAGTAATGAGATGAAGATACATTAGTGGACGAGTAATGTGTCTACTATGTTGATTGGATGAAACACTAGTGGAAACCTCATGATCATTATGGCTGGGTTACCTGTTTGACCAGCAGTTAGGACAGAATAATGGTAAAAAGCTTTGACACCCTTATTTTCTGAACTATCATGCAGTGTTTCACAGTAATGTATCTGCAGTATACAATTTTATAGCCACTTGGATATAATTCAGTGAAGACAGTTGTTTTTATTAGATGTAATATATAAAATATTGACAATTGGCATGATTAGAAATTGCCACTAGAAAATCTAAAGCATCTTTCAGCTGAAAAGGTTTTACAAGCTTTGCTTTTCAAGCACATAGGTGTATTTTATGGGTGCAGATTGACCCTGTAGATTTTGGAGCTGTTGAGTCAGGTTCGAATCCATGTAATATCATAATATATTCTCCCAATTTAAGCTGTGATGCATTCTAAGAGTGATAATTAATCTCTTAGCATGGATGGTGAGTGGTAGGGTGGTGCTGACTTGTTGTCTTCCCTCAGGTGAACAGTTGATTAGTTCAAAATTAGTGAAGGCATTAGATAGCCTTAGTATCTTTGTTATAAATAGAGATGCAATTTTGTGGTGCCCAATGACATATGTTTCTAGAAGAAACCATTTGAGAATACGTCTGTGTAGGCAAGTGGGAAATTAAAGTCCACACCTTCAGGTGGAAAGCCCTATACAGTACATTCATTTGTATGGTGAAAGGAGTATGTATTTGGTCTGCACAGAAGGTGAATCAGGTTATAAATTATTGTAGATAACTCCTAGTTTCAATAGATTTCACCTGCATTTGCTTTTTAATTTGATAAAAATTGTATTGGGTTGATCAATCTATAGATGATGGTACAATAGGGCGATAGTTCATCTGCTGGTATTTGTGGCTGAGTATAACAGTAAATGTATTTTACTATCGAATGTTGTACATAAATCTGAGCATCTATTAGTGTATGCTGTAATGGACAAGGTGGATATTGATGAAGGTTGATGAACTGTGACTGAAAATTCTTAGTTTAACTTGAATACTTTGTGGTGCAAAAGTGAGTTAAATACATATAGCATTACATATATTAATTCCCTAACAGTGGACCACGAGCTCCTTCCAGGTGGTTTGCAGAAAGAATTCGTAGTTACGGAAAAGAAGAGTTAGTATATCTCGGAGCAAACTGGACACTCGAAACCTTAAAATTTCTGTTATTTCAGCAAGAAGAATATGTATGAATTAAGTGAAAAGTTTAAAACAACTTTTCTCATTTTTGAGTATTAATTAAGAAATATTTTCTTTAGTCTTGGGAGTTTTGACACAGTGTAAAATAATGTTGGTTTCTCTGCGAAAGAGGAAGAGCTTGTTGGAGCTTTCTTGTGAGGGAACATAAAATACATCTACAAATAGATTTTTTATTAGAAAACATTGAATGTACCCAGAACTAGCGTACAAAGCAGATCATTTTCTGATGCATTTTGTTGTTAAGTGCCTTTGCGAGACGAGACTTACCACTTGCGGCTCTGAAGTTACAGAAGCAGGATGAGTGTTGAACCTGAAGCTAAAGCTGACGATTTGTTTGTTTGTTGTAAAGCGCAAAGACTGGTGTAAATGAGCTATCTATGTTTTGCTCACCAATCTTTAACATTATAAACTCTCAGACTTACCATTGAGCCACTGGGGCGGGGGGAAAAGGCTGATGAACATTTCATCCAATATTATAGAACACTACTCAGCTAAAGAGTCGCACCCATAACATTAAAACGTAGAAAGGCAAGTCTGTGGTTAATATTAATATTACAATGATTTTTATACGCTTATTCTGATAAATTATTCTGTTATTATGTGGTCGGCCGAGTCACCTTTCCGCTTCACAAATTTAAGATGGTCCACGAACAAAAAAAAAAAACGTGTTCAAATCTCTGTAGTAGAATATTCCAACTGTCACAGCGACTTTAGTACCCAAACATTCATGTAAATAATTAGATATACACTAACTGATTCATATAAAAAGATACACATGTAGTACAAATCTATCTCAATGTCACATATTAATCAATGCATACGTGTTATACATGACGTCACCACTCAGTAGCAAGCCTGATAAAACAACCAATCAGCATCATTCACACTTTCTTCGTGCACTACAACATACTTACAACTTTGAGGAACAACTATTAGACCGAAGTCCAAAGATATGGAAATGTTACACGATAACAGGTTATGCAAGGCTGGCGGGTATGAGAGGCTTAGAAATGCTTAGCCTCCCCAAACGGGTGAAGAGAGATAGCTCATCTATGACTGCCCGAAGTGCAACCCCCCCCCCCCGAACACCTGTGGACAAACGAACAGCTTCCTCAAGTAAATTGCCCTTACAGAATATTATACAGTAACTGTCACAAAATAGTCTACTCAAACAAATGACTCACGCACTGCCTATGAGGCTATGTTACAGTTAATGAAAACAAGGAGAAAAATTAGATTTTAAACCTTAACAAACAGTTGTGGGAGAACTACACAACAGTCCACCCATTACACAATAGGAGTTTTTGTATTTTGGTCTAAGAAATCATTTTGTTTCATTATACAATCTGACGGGTTGGTCATATTCAAGGGGCTAGCCTGTTAGTTTACGGGCTGGAAGAACTGGGGATCGAGACATAATACTAATGAATATGCTTTGCACTACCAGTTGTATATGTGTTATAAAATGATACTCAATCCCATTATTTGGTTTAAAAAGCTGCACAAAGACTTGTGGTGGTGGGTGTTGCTAACTGTTTGTCTCCCCTCTTGTCAATAATTCCCACTCCAAAATGTCTATATCAGAATCCGAGGGGTCTCTGACCTAGCCATTTAACCCATGTCAGGTGCTATTCAATATGAACATTTCTGATTAGAATAAATTTTGAAGTAAGACTTATCAAAACTGAGAGACATTTCCAAAAGTGTGCCTTTGTGTGTTATTGTCACTTTGCATTATACAGCGGTATGTCTGCGGACTTACAATGCTAGAAACCGGTTTTTGATACCCGTGGTGGGCAGAGCACAGATAGTCCACTGTGGAGCTTTGTGCTTAATTCCAAACAAACAAAGCATTATAGAAAGTTAGTTAGAATGATAAATTAAACATTTTTAGTTGCAGGCTGTTACAAAAATGTTGTGGCATTGAGATATACTGATTTCTTAGAAAAAATAGTAAGATTTGAAATAAAAATCAGATGTCAGATATGTTATGCAAAGAATAAACTGAACATTGCAACAAAGGGAAAACAACAAACACAAATGTCCGTATAAAATTATTTATTTATACCATTATCTCAAATCAAGTATAGTTAAGGCTCTAATCTTACTGATGGCTTCATTGAACCATTATATGACTAGTTAGTTCCTGCAGCAGAGAACAATCTCAGTCCTGCACAAGACAGAGACACAAGTAGGAATGATAACGTTACTATGTTGTTAGATAATACCAAACTCCTAGTGCAGCATCCCACAATCCAAGTTTGCGTCTATCAATGATTATTATCATTATTCACATTCAAAAGTGTAAACCTGAAGCACACAAAATTGTATAAGCATCTCTGTCCACTTCTCAATTTGCACCGAAAGAAAACAATGATACTGAAACAAGGAAGCATAAGTCTTGCAGAATAATCATTATATTGTGTAAGTAACCTTTGTTTAAGATAACAGATCAGTCTAAGTTTATGAATTCCCACATTCTTTTTATGAGGACGTCAACTAGATAGGCCTGGCATGGTCAGGTGGTTCGGGAGCGTTATAATGTTACGGTCAATCCCACTATTCGTTAGTAAAAGAGTAGCCCAAGAGTTGGCAGTGGGTGGTGATGACTAGCTGCCTTCCCTCTAGTAGTCTTTCACTGTTAAATTAGGGACGGCTAGCAAACATAGCTCTCGTATAGCTTTGCGCGAAATTCAAACCAAAGTCAACAAGATAAATGCGGAACATCTTCATGAAAACTTTAAAACATTGTTTTCCGTGTATGGAAGGGTGAAATAAAGCTTTTCAAATACGACTACTTCTTTCATTGTTATCCTAGGAATTATTCTTGAAATTAAACGTTAAAAGCCAAATAATAAGTTTAAGTACATGTGCCGTAACTTCTGAAATCAACTTCCTCTATTACACACAAGCTTTATTCACAGATAGGTCCAAACAGCAAAATAAAATCAACAAAGAAAACCTAAAATAAATAGTATAAAATAAACTGAATGGTCTTACATAAAATAAATTATTTAAAAACAACAACATTAATAAATAAAACAAAAAATACATTTAAAATATTATTATGAAAATAAGTAAAACTGGAATCAAACGATACAGAATACAACTGAATAAAAAAGGCAAAAGTTAACTTAAAGTAAACACTAGTGACCACAAAATAAAACTGAGTATAATAAAATTGAAATGAACACATAATATTCCAAAAATTCTAAAAAAGTGGTACTGCGAATTCTTTAATATTATAATTATCAAAACGTACTACAATGTTTCAAACAGAAACCATCAAGTAATTCAGTTATTGTTTGTTTGTTTGTAATTAAGCACAAAACTACACAATGGACTATCTGTGCTCTGCCCACCACGGGTATCGAAACCCGGATTCTAGCGTTCTAAGTCCGAAGACATACCGCTGTACTACTGGGGGGGGGGCAATTCAGCTATAAATGTATTAGTTGTTATTTAAAAACCAGGTTTTATATAACCCTTTTTGGTAACTAAATTTTATTATATCCTAATAATCCTTGTGATACATTCTTCAAAATCGTAGGTTTAAAGTAACTGTGGCTCAGCAGTAAATCTGAAAGCTTATAATGCTAAATATCGAGTTTCGATATTCGCGGTGAGCAGGGTACAAATAGCGCATTGTATATCTTTGCGCTTAACAACAAACAAACAATACGTTCTGGCAATAATTAGTGTTAAAGTCAGGGTCTTAATATGACCTTCGGTACCATCTTGTGCTACTAAAAAGCTATTATCGTAATAATATTTAATTCATATAACAATTTATGCAACTAATTTACTGGCAAAATATCAATTTTGTAACCCTCAACTACATTTATCAACTGAAAATTATTAGTTACATAAGTATCCTAGTACAGAAATCAGAAAGTTTGACGGGTGGGGCAATTTTTAGTAAAAGTCGGAAATCACATTTTAAAGCTAATTTGGATGTGCTGAATCACAATATCAAAGTTATCAATCTTTCATTTTTAGGTAACACTTAACAAATGGCAGTAGGTTTCCTTCCGTAATCCTCAGAGTTCTAGTTAGTTTAAAAAGTCCCCTGTGGCTCAGCGGTAAGTTCGAGGATTTATAACGCTAAAAATCGGGTTTTGACACTCGCGGTGGTCATAGCACGGATATTTTTGTGCTTTAGAACAAGCAAACTATTTTTAAAAATGTTTGCGTGTTTTCTTTCGTAACACCTGACAAATAACTTGTTTGCTAGAAATGTATTTATTTATTTTTTTGGTATTTGAAGCACGAATGTGCAGTTTTACCTTAAATTAATACATTTTTACATAGTGACTTATTGCGAAAAGTTATGTGTTTTGATGGTGATCAGTGAAAAACGTCAAAGCATTATTGCTAATTTAATTTGGAACTGCTGAACACACTTACATGCATTTAGGAAAAAACCCTACTGAACCATTTATTTATAAAAAAAATGAGACAAAATGAAATTGTGACTTTACATAATAGTTTGATTGTGTAAAAGTTACAAACTATCAATTTTATACAAATTTATACCATGCGTTAATTCAATTTATCAAACGTGCACACCTTCAGAAAAAAAAATGGGGGCTTCATAAACGTCATCTATCCACACTATCGTATTCGAAAATGCATTACAGGTAAAATTCCTGAAATATTTACATGCCTCCCATATCATTGTTATTCGTACAGCCAATTACATTCTCGTCTTTCTGAGATCCACATCTTCCAATGCAACAAAGACGATATTTCTTGCATTTACAATTTAGTGTTCCACAACATTTTGTACACTGACAAGTGATGATCTTCAAATAGTTATCTCTAAAAATGGACTTTCTTTGGTGTTTACTCAATCATATTTCATTCAAAATGAGGAAGGTAATATATGTAGTTTAGATATTTAGTTCTTATTTGTACTTTATATCCGTCTGTTAATTAAGCATGAGAAGAACACCATTACTTTATCTCCTTGTATTATGTCTGAACCGACTATGCAGTTTACATTATCGTAAAATGATGTGAGTGACTTGTATAGAAAGTACTCATGTTCAATTTTGCTTTTTTTCACAACTCTAATATGATCGCTAAACCTTGTCAATAATTAGTAGTTGTGGGTATTGTGAGTATTCCTGAATATCTCTTTGAGTTTTTCATACATTTAATGTTTTTTTTTTTTATAATTTATCAATCAATATTATGCAAATCTGTTTTAATCTTTTCGGCAATATACACAGTTTCGTGCATATTCTTAGTATTTAATTTATTCCCGTTATGAATATTTTCGTTTATATACTTTTTCTATTACAGTAATCTAATAATGATCAGTGATTTTATTACTATAAACCACGGTTGAAAATAATAATTTATTAACTTTATCTCTTGGTTATGTTGTTACCACGAATTTCCTCTTTTACATTATTTATTATATAGTCAGTATACTCATAATTTGCTCCCAAATCCATATATTTGTCTTCACCCAAGTTTTGAAAATTGTGTCAGTATTTATATCACTAATTATTAAAGCATTTTTCAATTTTGCTGTGTAAGTTAACAATAAAGAGTTATTAAGTAATTATAAAGTTAATTTAAAGAAAAATGAAGATATACAGGTTTTAAAATCATTAAAGGAATTGGATATTGTAATATGTAAGGCTGACAAAGGTGCTCAGTTAGTCAGCCAAAACAAAGATGATTATATCAATAAGGCGACCACAGAAAATAAAGAACAATGGAACGACTGGGAAAAACTAGTTGGATACATACTCTAAGAGACTTGTATATGTATAAATTCAAGTTAGATCAGAAGTTTAATAAATTATGGAATAGAGACTATGAAAAGAAGAAAAATCAAACACGATTAGACCCATTACATGAACCTTGTGCAAATTTAATAACAAATTATAAAGTAGTTAACAAATCAAATGTTGTGTTAAATCCAAAACAAAGATGATTATATCAATAAGGTTGGAGAGATGCTAGACAAAGGTATGTATGAAAAAGTTAATAAGAATCATCTTAATAAATTTCATGAATTGGTAAAAGAAAAAGTCAAATAATGTTTAAGTCTAACTCCACAAGAGAAAAAAATATTTGATTCGTAGTTTCGTCATTCCAAGATTTTATGCATTACCAAAGGTTCATAAAATAGAATAGGCTTATAGACCCATAGTGTCAAATATAAGCTCATCATCTTACAATGTAGCTAAATTTATAGCGCAAAAGTTTTCTTTTCTAAGTAACAAACACAAGCCCACGATTAAAAATTCGGTAGAATTTGTTGAAAAAATAAGAACATAAATTAGAAACTACTACTTACCATAAAATGTCGGTTTTTTATTCTTATGTGTATAGGTCCTTAAAGTTATGCTCTAAACAAGATATAAAAAATGGATTATCATTAATTAAGTATGTGGCATTAAACAGAGGTTTCTTCCCAAGTATTGTAGATAGAGCTGTGAAGAAATTCAGTAGAATTAAGAATAATGATCAAAAAGTAAAGTAAAATAAACCTTTGATAGAATCAATAAAACTGAAATGTTATGTTTGCCATATGTCTCTGGTTTATCTTGCCAAATCTTTCAGAAATTTAAAAAGCAGCGCAGAAACATTATTCCGATTTACAAACCTTTCAATAAAATTAGCCAAATGTTAAATAAAACTAAGGATGTAATTACTCTAATGGGAAAACACGTATTTATAAAATTGAATGTGAATGTGGAAGTGTATACATTGGTCAAACTAAAATAAATTTAAAATTTAGAATAAACGAACATAAGAGAAATGTTAAAAATCGAAGTGAAATGTCTGTATTAGCTGAACATGTAAGTCATACTGGTCATATCATTCGGTGGGAAAAACTTATCTTGGCTCAACCGAATGATATGACAACTAGAAATATCAGAGAAATTATTGCAATAATTAAACACAATAACAATGGCCAAACTTTGAATAAGGATGAAGGGTTAGCAGGTCAAAAAATACACAGATGGCGTGACCTTCTATAGGGTTTACCCTATATTTATGTAGTACTATGAGTCACATAATTAACAACTTTGGTATAAATAGTTTTGTAACGGTTGTTTTTTTAGACTTAGCACTCCTGCGGATGATGTGATACACGTTGAAACATGTTGAGTAGTTGTTTTGAGACCGTTAAAATGTCTCATAATAAATATTTTAATTGTGTAAGTTAAAAACGTTGATCGTTTGAAAATGTTTTTATTTCTTAAATTATTTTTACACAAGTTCCTTGAATTTTAACTTTTTAGCTTATATCTAGTTCGAATTTTGTTTGTTTGTTTTAATTTTGCGCAAAGCTACACGAGGGCTATCTGCACTAGCCGTTCCTAATTTAGCAGTGTAAGACTAAAGGGTAGGCAGCTAGTCATCACCACCCACCGCCAACTCTTGGGCTACTCTTTTACCAACGAATAGTGGGATTGACCGTCACATTATAACGCCCCACGGCTGAAAGGGCGAGCATGTTTGGTGGGACGGGGATTCCTACCAGCGACCCTCAGATTGCGAATCGAGCCATGCCGGAGCATCTAGTTTGGAGTTGTAAATTACGAATCGTCATATAGATATTCAACTTTAAACATCAAATACCGTATTTTTCGGTGTATAAGACGTACTTTTTTACCCCAAAATTTGATGTCAAAATCTGTTTGCGTCCTATACACCGAAGGTATGAATAATATATATGTATACGATATACACAAGCTATGTGTAAATATATTTAAATAGGCATGCATAGTTTAGTTCAATTGAATGTGTTATTTATAACAATGGTAGTTTTTTTTTCTTTTTAAAAACATAACTATTTATAATGCTCCCAAAATAATAATAATAATAAAAATTAACAGTGAAAGCAATGAAGATTTTGTAGGTTATGAACCAAACTAAAT
>NW_013668516.1:23219-31421 GCF_000517525.1 Limulus polyphemus | reverse complement strand
GAATTTTTGTTCAATGAAAATATTTCCAATGCGACTGTAGCTTTTTTTTCCCCAAAACTTTGTCTTCAAAATAAGGGTGTCTTATATTCCAAAAAATACGGTACTAATCTTACTGAACCATTTGGTCCGACTTATTTGAAGACAAGGCAACATTAATTTTGTTGCTTTTAATATTACATCTCAAGCGTTAGCATTAACTTTTTTTCTTTTCAAAACTAACCACATTGAGTACAAGCCTCGGGGTGTGAATCAAAATATTATCTTTTATATGGAGACTCTGTTCATCATCATCCTCTAAGGATCTTTCACAAATTTAAATAAACGTCATATTTTACTAGGGAATGTTCTAATATACTTAACTTAGTGGGTTGTCTAGAGTTGGCATGTTCTTTTATTCGTGTTAATAGTTTATTTTTTGTAGACAACAATGACAAGTAAATTGATAAACTACTAATGATGATTCTAAAGTTCGAATCTGGTCCTTCAATTTAAAGAAAGAAAGTAGGCGGCAATCAGGTTTAAATACAGACCTTAATTGTAGCTATGGGTTCCTTTCGTAGGAAAATTGCAAAGTGCGGATGGAAAAATAATAATTATATACAGGAAAACATACCAATAATTTTAAGAACGTAAATACAATGTAGTATAATAAACTTATAATATAATGGCTGGAGACGGCTTAAATGGGTAATGAAGAAAAACTTTAATATAAGTTTAACATGACAGCAAATGTACAACGTTTCGACAAGGTTTTGTCATCATCAGGTACCTGTCATGTACCTGATGATGACAAAACCTTGTCGAAACGTTGTACATTTGCTGTCATGTTAAACTTATATTAAAGTTTTTCTTCATTACCCATTTAAGCCGTCTCCAGCCATTATTAGTCTCAAAGTGGGTTCCTCGTCATCGAATTTAAACTTATAATATGTAACAAATTGATTGACAATGGGAAGTTACACCTTTGAACGTTGCTATTTATCTTAACTTCTTGTAGACTAAAAATATCACAGTACAGTAAATGAACTGGAGTAGCCTTGTATCTGGTCTGCAGGTTGATGAGGGTTACTACAGATCAATGAACGAATGTTCTTTCCATAAACAAATTTCTCTATAAAGTACAATGGAGATCATTTTGGAATAAAAAGTATTAATAAAAGAAATAAGTTTTAAAATTTTTCCGAAGTGTGTGAAAAATATGCTTTACTTAGGAAACATTTACTTTTTAGAATGCCGAATGCAAACTGTAGTTGAATAAAAGAAAAACTAATCTCAGATGAAAAATTAAATGGACGTGCGTCTTAACAAAATATGCAACAAAATGTTTGTATACGAAACAAGTGTTAGTTTAAGTATATTTAGCTTTTATTTTAACAGACATGTATAAGTAACTTCTATAGCCACTTAAGCATTGATAATATACATAAAAAACATATAAAGTCATTCTGAATAGAATTCCGTTATCGGTAAATTTTCCGAGCCGCTAAAAGTTGAAATAAGCTAATTATTCAGGTCATGTACGAGTATGTTTCATATTTCATAGCATATTTCTAGTTTAGTTCGACTTCTCTAGCACTTTTTCTATATTGGTGCCTATTTCATTTGTACATAATGGAAAGTAATTAAGAAAATTACCACCTTTGTACACAACTTCTGGATACAAAAACAAATAGTTATTATAACTTACACAACAAAAAATACATGTACGATCTATACCAGCGTTTCGTGTGACATTATTACAGTGAAATAACACTGATAATAATGTATATCCAATCTTCCTTTACTGACTGACTCTATACAGGTTTCCAGTAAGAAGAACCTTACTAGAATCTCGATTGCATACCTTGTGTGTTGCATGGTGCAGCTAGCATGGCGTCTTTCGCTTAGTAACAGAACTCATCCCTATTTGTTGGCATTAGGCGTTATAAACTAAAATAGTTGATATGTTATAAATTATTGATATGTGTCGTGCTTAGACCATAGTTTTGTCTGTTACATTCTCAATCAACCTGATAAATCATTATCAATCTTATTGTGATGTAATGTCACATCTATAGATCACTCTTCGGCTACATACAGTGCTAATCCCCATAATAATTGATATAAGAATCAGATCTATTTATCATAAAAAGCTCTGTAAAAATTCCAGTGAGAGTATAATTGCCAACATTCCGTAAAACATACTGTCAACGAGTAACCTCCGCATTTTATCCAGTTAAGTTGAAATGTCAACTGTGACAGAACTAAATGAAATATTTCATGAATCTTGCAGAGCCAACAGCTAATGTTGAACGTGTATAGAGTGACATTATTCTATGAATCTAGGTATATTTGAGCTTTGTAACATTGGATTAACCGACAGCAAATACGTTTAAAATATAGGTAATATTTGAATTGAATTCCTTTTATTTAAATAGTTTTTATTTTTATGCTAGATCACTCAACAACTTCATGAAATAACTCAGTCCTCAGTAGATGATATCACTGACTTCAGCAACACCATACTCAGTGTTGTTCTTGAAAAGGCTGATCAAACCGGACAGATCGTGATATGATTTTTTACTAAACGTTTTGTTTACTTAATTATTTAGTTAACTACGTATATTTATGTATTAGATAATTTCGATATCAATGTTGACATAGTATCTTTTCAGCATAACATTTGTTTCATGACATTATTAATAGTTTTTGTATATGGAGTGTGTGAAAATAAAAATGTATACAATTCATTCAATATATTTTGTGTTATAATTGTCTGGGAAAGCTTTGTTTATTCACTCCATTCATAAATAGCATTATAATGTATAAATATTAAATTTATAATTTAATTTTTGGAAATACTATGGCTATCAGTTATTTTTAATACATTAAAGAGGATAATGTTGAGTTAATGTTTTCTGAGAAAACCTTTATTCATAAATAATGTTATGGGTAAAAACCAAATTTCAGCTATGTTTTGTTACATGTATCGATTGAAATTTCTCCATTTACATTACAACTTTAATTTTTTGTTTGTTTGTAATATAACCAAAGAAAATCAACTCAAACAATTCAAACGGATTGTATTAATACTACATTTCGACATTGTATGGCGTTATAAAAATTATATGATACCACCGAAAATCGATTCTTTTTAGGAAGGACATGTGACAATCCTTTCCGACACAAAATATTCATAGATTCATGTTATAAAGATATGTTCAGATCGTGGATACAGAATCTCCAAGACGGGGATATCTCTTTTACTTAATGGCATTAGAAAACAAAAGAATATGAACTAATTTGGGGTACCAGGACCATGCAGAAAGAAACCTGTAACAAGTCTTACCCACCCTTGGTAAACAATGTGCGTCGTATTGTAACAGGTAAGAATTCATGAAGACAAATGTTAGTGACAAAAGCCATCCAAGTGTTCCAACATTATGCAACATAATCAAAACGATCTCTATCTGAAAAGGCGATACAAGTTATGTATCCCAAGTCAGAAGTTAAGTTCCTGCCTATTATCAATTTGAATCCAGCCAATAAAACCTACACTGTTGTATGTTCAGGACCAAGCTCACAGACTCAACATTGAAGTCCTTGCATAACGTTTGACCAGCCATTGTGGATTAAAGCTGGGACTATAATCATAACAAACTTAGTTTGTCATTTAGGGGGTTCCATATGCTTATAAGCTACCTAGGAAGCATTAGGTTAGTGATGAGTGGGTCAGGACTAATACAGGCTTTGGAACTGAACTATGGGCTCAATGTAGTGTGCCACATGCTAACCGGACATGCTATATCTCGTACGTTAAGAGGGCACATGCCCATAGAAGCAGTACTGATGACAAAGTTCTTACATACAATAATGTCTTGCAAAGAACAGAAAGTGTCTTAGGAAATTATAGTTGAACCTAATGAAAACATATCTGACCCTAGATTTTGAAGACGATAATATTGATATACCAGTTGATGACACATCTAACATTCTTGATGACCAGGAAGTAAAAAGCCCTTGAGGATATTCAAACTAATGAAGATCACCCTTTCATTATCTCCATAGACGAAATGGAAACATTACAAAACCTGTATGGTAGTGTAGTACAGGAAACAGCCACAATTGGAGAGGTAACTACATCCATAGAATGTGGAAACTACAAACATCTCTCACAAGTTACATAGGTTTCCTCTCAGCAAAATCAAGAACAGCAAAACTATGGCTACAGTACATACAGCATACTGAAACAGTCATGGTGTTTGAAGCTACTGGCCATAACAGTTATGCTAAATCTTCACGACTTTATCTACAGATGATGTGTCACTTGCCACGTGACTATCTTTAGTTATACAACAAATTATTGGAGCATGCCTACCACACGATTTGAAGATTCATTAGATATTGGGCTGGCCTGTGGACAGACCTAGCCATAGAGCGAGTCATGATTCGATCAGTTTAAAGTCGTGGAGGGTTAACACGTAGGAGAGGCATAGCAAAATCTATTCGACGTACCTGGATTCACAGTATGCATATCTGTGCCAGTTCCATGAGTCAATGAAGGGTACACAACACATCATTAGTGAACTGCATGTAGATCCGACAAAGTCAAGAATGAATCGTGACTGTAATGAGCATTTGAAGACCATAACCTGGTTTGACACATTTGAACCCCTTGACCCCAATGACCCTAAACTAGATGTCTCGCTATTGGTTTTACTGCTGAAACACAATATGGAATAAATTATGATGAGGCTGATGAAGTCGGAGCCAAAATTCAAGCTAAATTTGACAAGAAAAAAGTATCTAATGTATCAATGAAGAAAACTGACCAGATCACGACCCTGCTGGGTCTTCAAAAAGGAATCAAAATTGGCCACCAGGAAGTTCACATCAATGCTATCAATCATCTTCAGTCGCCTGATAACTCTTGTGGAGAGAACAGACAGCATGGAGTTATATTTTCACTGTGAGCTTAACACATCTCCCACATCCTCGTTCAAGGACAACTACATGCAGAGACCTAAACAAAGGAAGCTTGGCTGACTTCCTTGTGCAAAGTATGGCAGAATATGTTGCACCAACTTTAACAAAGTTTGTTCTCGATGGTGGAGTGCTTTTACATCGAGTGAAATGAGATATCACTGGATCATATCGCCAAGTACTCCAGCATCATCACAGATACTTTCACACACGATATGGCCAAAGCATTATAGTTTTTGATGGCTATTGCAAAGAACAGTCAACGAAAAATCATGAACTTCAAAGGCGCTCTGGAACATCGTCAGCCTATGTGAACTTTGAAGAAACTGTCACTGTTCATAAGAATCAACAAGAATTCTTAGCAAATGAGGAAAACAAGACCCAGTTCATTGCTAGGCTGGTGCTCTATCTAATCTCTAATGGACACGAATTAGTGCATGCCAAGAGTGATGCTGATACAAAAATTGTCTCATGTGCAATCAAGCTTCCTAAAAACAAAACGGAACTGTTGATGCTGATTACGTAGACATTCTGGTATTACTCTTGTATCACTTCCAACCAAGTATGTGTGATATATTCCTGAGGTATATGAACTAAAAAAAGCACAAATGAATGGTCTGAAGCTGCACAGTATCCGAGATATCTGGAATAATTTTGAAGACAAAATTCTTCAATGACTTCTCTTCATTCATGATTGGGGAGGTTGTGACACAAAATCTGCTTTCTATGGTCAAGGAAAAGCTGCTATTCTGAAGAAGATTAAAGATTCCGAGATAGCTGTAAACCTGCGCAATGTGTTCGGAGCATTTGACGCCACACAAGATGTTTCAAAGAAGGTTTGGCCTTGCTGGTGCTGTTGTATGGGGGGAAAGAAAGTAAAACCTTGAATATATTGTGATACACAACATGTATGAGAATGTAAGCTGTTGGAACTTCAAAACTTCTTCCAGAAAAACTGCCTTTGACAGAGTGTGCAGTTTATTTCCACTGTCTCAGGGTATATCTGCAAGTGATACAATGTCACATGACATTAACCCAACACAATGGGAATGGAAACAGTAAGATCAGAAATTAATACTGGTGCAAATTGACTTGAAGGTAGGACCATAAGATATTCTGAACATGTTTCGCTGCAAATCTAAATCTTCATGAAATCCTTGTGGGCCAAATGCATGCTCATGTCATAAAAATGAACTGAAGTGTGTTGGAGATGATAAACTCAAATTTATCAATTAATGAATATTAATTAGCTAACTTTCCTATTGCGGTATTTTCCCAAAGTAGATTTTTGCGGATTTTGGGATATATTGCACAGAATAAAATTTAGCTTCTATTGGTACCAAATACAGCTGGGTAATAATTTTTTCCTGGTTTAGTGATCCAACTACCAGATTACAGGGACGGCTAGCGCAGATAGCCCAAGTGTAGTTTTGCGCGAAATTCAAACCAAACCTTTTTCTAATTAAATCAACGACAGAAGAAAAGTTATTTTTACGAATTCTATGAATAAAAAATAAATTAAAGAAAGACAATATAACATCATTCTTATATATTTATACACATTACTAAAACTTACAACTGAAAAAGTAAAACCTCCAAAAATATTTTATCAAACCCTTTATTACGAGAAAGTCATTTTTCCCTCGTATCTTTCTCGTGATGTAAGGTTTGATAAAATACTTTTTGGAGGTGAAGGTTGTAGTTGTTAGTGATGTGTATGAATATATAAGAATTATGTTATATTATATTTTCTTAATTTTAATACCAATCTTCCTTAAATTTATAATTCAAAATTAAAAACCATAAAGTACAACCAAATAATGATAACAAAATTTAAAAAAAATTCTTTAAAAAAAGATCTAAGAAATATAAAATCTTGGTTGGACTTTATGTATATAAATTCTAGGGGGTTTGAGAGATAGCTTAGATGGGTTCGAGAGAAAAGTGTGTTAATGGCGTCTTTCTCACTTTTCTGGTTCTACTACAGTTCTTACCAATATTTTAATTTTCTACTAATTTATTAAAATATTTACGGAAGGAAATAGCTTGATGCAGAGCCAGATTTAAGACAATATCCCCCCCCCTATTTTTTGTTTAGCCGAGCTTTAAAGCACCGTGTTCTTCAAAAAAAAAGCTCAAAAGTCTCATTAGTTTTAGTTGGATATTTTTCTTTTCAATTTTTTAAATTATGTTTTAAGAATTATATTTCAATTGTTCTGGGTACTAACTGCAAACTGATGACAATATCAGAGATTCATATTTTGTTGCAAACATATTACATACTATGTGTAACAGAAAGTTTTATTTTCAACAAATTCAACACGTTCAAAAGTTATTTTTTTTTACAAAATTTATTTCTGCTTAAAAGAGTTTTGCTGCGAAAATTATTATTACTCAAGGGTTTCGTTTAGAGAAAAAGGTTGGGAACCGATGCTGTAGAACATCAACAATAATATCAATTAGGTTAGCACATAATACAAACGGTAGTTTTGAATGTTAAGTATATCGTGTTTCCCAAACGGTACAAGAGATGGCATTGTTACGTCAGCGAGGTCATGTGACTAGTATCACGCCACTTCTTTCTCGAACCTTCGTGAGATTACTAGATTGGGGGTAGTCTGGTATATATAAGAAGGTCACGACGTGACGGGGGAATGTGTAGGTAGTGAGTAATTGATCTGCAGTCAGAGAGTATTGTTGAAGTTAACGTTTGTTGTTATAGCGTTTGTTTTAGCGCGAATGTTGAAATTAAGTGTATCGTAAAGTTATATTCAGAAAGCATAAACCAGTTTTATTTAATAAAGGACTTGTGTCGCTAAAGTTTAGTTGGAAAGAATTTACGGAAAAATTAATTAACAAACGGAGACGTAACAGTATCATTTGTAATTATTTGTTCAAAATCGCCAATGTAGAACAGATAAAAGTTGATTTTCGAAAACAAACAATAGGCATAATAATACTATACACATCCCACAGGCAAATATTGGATGTGAAAAATCAATTACATAGGTTTTTCGTAAAACTTATCCACAGTTTGCGAGATTCTTATCACAAATATTAGGCTTATTGATCAAATCTAAAAGCAGAAAACAATAGTATAAGTATAGAATTTCATATTTATAAACATCTAGAGAAATATAAAATGTAAATGTTCTGTATATAATTCTAGGTATATAGGCTCGACCACCATATGACTAGAAATACACAGAGTGGTCACAAGTAAATAGACACCTAATTTTT
>NW_013668516.1:19766-22219 GCF_000517525.1 Limulus polyphemus | reverse complement strand
GAACATAACGTGTCCAGGAAGATGGAGCACCGTGTCACACTGCTAGAAACACCCCAAAAGTGGCAGGAAGAAAATGGTATGCAGAAGTTGCCCTGGTCGAGCCAATCTCCTGACATGAACCCCATCGAAAACCTCTGGGCCATACTCGACCGGCAAGTCAAGAAACAACCAAAAAACCAACTTCGAAGAATGACGTACTCCAAGTTTTGAAGCAAGAGTGGGCGAATATCCCACAATCTAAAATTGACGAGATGATTCTCATGATGCTCCAAAGGATCAACGAACTCCACGAAGCGAAAGGAAGATCTACTAGATATTAATTAAATTATAAATATATCAATTCATGTGAATATGACTGAAAATTTTCATTTTTTCTGAAAAGGTGGTGTCTATTTACTTATGACCACGCTGTGTACATATAAAAGAATACGCAATTTTTTTACCGAATGATAAATCTAGTATATGTGTCATGTGCTAGGCGAGTGTAAAGTATTGTTACGACAGCGGAAGTCACGTGACACTGGTAACATATCATGAGATTCTCGAAGGATCTTGACTTTTCCTGGCAACTTTAGTCTTTTCTAGGCAACCTCTTTTTTGTATATAAGCCTGGCAAATAAAGCCAAGATATAATAGCAGATAGATAGATATAGAGACAGATAATTGAGTCACGCGAGCGGTAGAGTGACCTAATGAAAAGTGCGTGAATTTTTGTGAATTATAGCGTGTGTTTAAGTAAACGTGACGGTGAAAATTCTGTGTATTGCAAAGTTGTATTGAGAAAGAATAAACTAGTTTTATTTAAGAAAGAACTTGTATCGCTGAAGTTCCTCGGGAATAATTTATACCGAAAATTAACAATCGACCAGATAGCAACAAATTGGTGTCAGAGAGTGGGACAAAAAAAAAGATGGAAACGAGAAGTAGGCAAATCAAACTACAACTTAGCAGATTTGATGGCAGCAATACAAGAACAGCAAAAGAAACAAGAAGAACGAGAAAAGAAACAAGAAGAGAGAATACAGCAGTTGTTGGAGGAAAAAGAAAAGAAACAAGAAGAGATATTACAGCAGTTGTTGGAGGAAAAAGAAGATAAACAAGAAGAACGAGAAAAGAAACAAGAAGAGAGACAACAGCAGTGGCAAGAAAACCTGCAACAGTGGCAGCTCGAACAGCAAAATAAACAAGAGAGACTACAGCAGTGGTTGAAGGTGAAAGAAAATGAACAAGAAGAAAGTCTCCAAAAGTTGAGAGAAAGCCAGGACACACAAATGGAAAAGATGAGTACATTTCAAAGTGAATTAAAAAAGGATGATTTACTATCTTTAACACAAGGAGGATATATTAGCCATGGACCTAATCAGCCTCAGACAACGGGAAGCCCCTTCCAGTCCCCGCAGCTAAACCCTAATGCAGACATCTTCAGTCCTGTCAAAAGTTACATTCCAGACATGAGTGTCAGTAATAGGGTTGATCTAGTATGAAGGAAACCACAGAAATTCGACGGGAATGTTCCATGGGAAGGATATAAAGCACATTGTGAGCTCTTGGCAGAAATAGATTTATGGACAGAGGAGCAGAAAGCAGTATATCTGGCAACGAGCCTGAAGGGACAACCACTGGAAAATCTTGGACAGTTGTCAGCAGACGACAGGCACAACTATAGAGCACTGGTAGCTGCTCTAGTACTCAGGTATGGAACCCAAAACCAGTCTGAAATTTACAGGGCTAGAGTCCGTGCTAAGAGTTGGCACAGGACTTGGGAAGTATGGCACACAAGGCCTACCCAACTGCACCACCCGATGTCCTCAAGCTGTAGCTGAGGGTTCAGTTTGTAGATGCCTTGGACAGTCCACAACTGAAGATACAAGTAAAGCAAGCACACCCTTCTACTATGCATTATGCAATGGCCAGAGCTCCTGAATTTGAATCCTACGTTAAGTCCAGCACAGAGGCACCAAGGTTGGTACAGTCATCAGGATTCAAGGCCAGAAAAGGTCAGCTTTCAGAGAGGTATGAGGGACTTTGTTGGCACTGTAAGAAATCTGGTCACAAGAAAGCTCAATGCTGGAAACTTCAACACAGGGAAGATGCCACAGCAGGAAAGGCTGCTACCCAGATAGGTTGTCGGAACTGTGGAGAGCAAGGACATGTGAGGAGCCAGTGTAAGAAGAATATTACCAATAAGTCAGCTTCAGGAAACCAGTAGTGGTTGGGGCTGACGGACGCCCACTAACTCACATTGTGAAAGTCCCAACAGCTAAGTGTAAAATGGAAAGCACACACAGTGTCTACGTGACAGGAAAGCTGGATGGCCAAAGGTTCAACTTTGTCATAGATTCTGCATCTCTGCAAACCCTTGTGAGTATCAAGGTGCTGGATCACAAACGAGTACCAGAAGCCATAGAGAAGCTCTGTGGTGTGACAGGACATTATGCTAGGTTGTGAGAACC
>NW_013668516.1:17762-18766 GCF_000517525.1 Limulus polyphemus | reverse complement strand
CCTCAAGCTGAAGTCAAAGTGACCGAAGGAGTTGATGATGGTGAAGTGGAACAAGGTATAGATATTAAATCAGAACAGGAGAAATATCAAGAAACTTCAGCGATACAAGCCCTTTCTTAATTAAAACTAATTTATTCTTTCTCGTTACAAACTTTGTAATACACTTAATTTCCACAGTCACTTTAAACTTAACTACTTTTATAAACACACCCTATAATTCACAGGGATTCACACACTTTACTTACGGCTTGACTTTTATAAACACACCCTATAATTCACAGGGATTCACACACTTTACTTACGGCTTGACTCGATTATCTCTGTCTTCAGTCTCTCTATCTATCTGCCATTATATCTCCGCTTTATTTGCCGGGCTTATATACTAAAAACGAGGGTGCCTGGAACAGACTAGAGTTGCCAGGAAAAGTCATGATCCTTCTAGAAACTCCTTCCCACATCTTCCAGCATCGCGTGACTTCCACTGTCGTAACAATATCATAGTGTGTTTGACATTCTCCCTAGAGGACCTGATGGGAAGAAAATACACAGAAAGAGAGACATTATTGATTAACAAACTTAAACTAGAGTTGAAAGGGGTGGGTTCAGCAGTTAAATGTGGTTTTGTGCCCTCTTGATGGTGAGAAAGTGCTAAACACTTAAAACAGGCTTAAACCATTCTTACGTGTGCTGTGTTATAACATTGACCGTCAGGCAGTGAGTATAAAAACATTATTTATATATGTATGTCTGTTACAAACTAAACTATACTTTGTGACACATAGGGAGTCAGATGAATATCACGGTGTTATAATTCGATGAAGAGGAACCTACTTTAAGACTAATAATGCTTGGAGACAGCTTGAATGGGTAATGAAGAAAAACTTTATATAAGTTTAACATAACAGCAAATATACAACGTTTCGGAAAGGTTTTGTCATCATCAAGTACAAGTAGTTTACACTGACACACACACACACACACACACACATATATATATATATATA